>NC_140954.1:50573999-50666499 GCF_014529385.1 Adiantum capillus-veneris
TGAAATTAGGCTGTAAGTGTTTCTTATAGATATCCATGTAAATTTGAAGCCTCATGCTAACATCTTGACATTGCTTTGTGCAGTTGTATAAAGAGGTTGTTGCTTGCCTATGACAAGCTATGTGGAAGGTATGAACTATACAAGGCCCCAATCAAAGAAGTACCTGTCCCAAATCAAACCGATGGAAATTCTTGCGGCTGGAGATGTCTTCTCCATGTAGAATATGTTCTGCAAAGCTACTTTGCATTAAAACCTTTCATGACTAAGGTACCCATTTGGCAATGCATTCAGTTAGTTTTGGTTTAGTCTATAAAAGAATTCTCACCATGTGGTCTTTCAATTTTGCAGAGTGCTTTAAAAAACTACACATATGATTATTTGCAAAGATACCGGGTAAGTTTAATACAACACCTGCTTACTATGTCTAGCCCTAGAGAGCTTGAAGATAGCGGCTTGGATGAGCGCACTATTGATCTAACAAAACATGACGTGTCACCACGACAAACCCCTACATCCGATATAGTGGAATCACAACGGGCCGAGGGGGTCATATCAGCAGAAGATGAAAGAGCCGAGGATGAGGAAAGGTCAAATGAGCATATGGAAGGTGCTAAGGTACAACCAGAGGAGACAATGAAAGAGCCAAGTCAGCCAGTGGAGGAGCCAAAAGAGCCTATGGCTGAAACCCAAGATGAGGAAAGCAGGCCTATAGATGAGCAAAAGGATATGGATGAGGAAAGCAGGCCTAGGGATGAGCAAAATGATATGGATCAGGCAAGGATGTATGAGGCAAGCCGATCAACCGAGGGAGACGAAAAGACCTTGGAGGAAACCTTGAATGAGGCAGAAAGAGCCATGGGGGAGACCCCTGATGAAGATGTGAATGATGACTATGAAGATAAAGCAGAGGAGAGCAACAACGACATGAACACTACAGAGACCCAGTATGGACCCTTGCTACCTGTAGATACGGTTGTTCCGGTAATGTCTATTCAAGTATGGCAAAATATGTTCAGCTTCTAACTACTTATATGTACTTGTCAACTTTTACAGAGGTTGATTATCTTGGACGTCAATGGATTGCTGCTGATGCGGGTGCCTCTCGGTGACAGAGGAACCTTTGAGGATTTGCAAACGTTTCGGATGGGAACTTGTCGAGTCGTGGTTCGTCCAAGAACCAAGGAATTTATTCAGTTTCTTCTTCCGCGCTTCAAAGTTGCCATATGGTCTTCAATGCAAAGGAAAAACTTGTCGCCACTAGTTGCAATAGTTTGCAGTGTATGCCACGCTCACACGTCAGATTTTGCCTTTTTGTATGATCAAAGAAAATGCGTTACCGTTGAGGGCCACTACCACCCTAAAAAACCACACTTACCTCTTTTGTACAAACCGTTTAGCCAAATCGGTGTACCCTTTGATGCAACTAATACACTACTAATTGATGATACTCCTGAAAAGGGAGAACTAAATCCGCCGGGAACAACTGTCTCACCACCTTCTTTCGAGGGGCATTCCTTCGATTTTTACCTTGAAGACATTCTGATTCCATACTTACAGAAATTGTATCTCAGTCCATTGTTCACGGACGAGTTTGTACTTTCTAATGAATTAAGATGACTCTTCTATCATGTCTTTGTCTTGTCTAACATATATATATATATATATATATATATATATATATATATATATATATATAGAGAGAGAGAGAGAGAGAGAGAGAGAGAGAGAGAGAGATTTGACGTGGTAAAGAAATGTATTTCAAGCACACTTTTTCACAGGGCACAATTGAAAAATGAGCTCAATAAACTTCATGTCTTGAAAGTCATTTGTATACACTTGGGTTCACAAGAATATCTGTTACATTGACACTACTTCAACCCGACCATCCAACTCTTTGCACAAAATATCTTTTTCCCTTCGTCGCATCACCTTACGGCCAGCTAGGAAAAAAGAAAAATCTGATAGGTCCTTGTCCATTGACTCTTCAATGATGTCATGCCGCAAATGCTGAAGACTGCATAGCTCCCTTATTGTAACCACCAATAGTAGGCCATGCTCTTTATCAATCACTTCCACATCCACAGCAGGATTATCTTCCAAACCTGCAGAAACCTAGTCCATAGGAATGTACTTACCGTTGAGCATTTGTGATCGCATATACCAAAACGAGAGTAACAGTGATTGGCTTGCAATCATGTACTTGACAACTAGAGTATCAAGCGCGACCTCGCACCATAAACCAATCTCTTCCTTTGCATACCATCCTTTGTCAAGAAGTTTGTCACAGGATGACTGCTGAAATGACTTGCACATGAACATAGTTTTTGTAACTCGGATGTTGTAGCTATGAAACAGCTCTATGAAGAGTGCAACAGGACAGAAGTTTGCAATTCTAACCAGTTTGGTAGGAATAGAGCTACGTAGAGACCTTTGTATATCCTTGTAGAGCTTACTTCACATTGCCTCCACCATTGTTTCCTCGGGAACTGGCCAGTCCACAGTGTTCCAATCGGTTGGTAGAGGCACTTTCACCAACATGCCATTCTTATTCCCTGAGCTGAGTTGGTAAAAGTGGTCATAAAAAAAGATTCCCTCATCAGCCAGTCTTTTGCTGCTCCTCTCTGAATACTGTAGAGAACCAATGTGGGCATGAACAACATGGAAGAGGCCTATTATGCACTCCACAGGCTCCCATTGCTCATAAGAAGAGGGATAAACATCTGCAATATATATAAGAAGAGTTAAACTAAGAGTATCAATAAGTACAAATGACAAATCTAATGTAATTGAGCTGTGAAGAATGGAGACATTACTCATAACAAGCGGGAGAAACATTGCAAAATATATAAGAAAAGTTATAATGAGAGTATCAGTAAGTTCACATGTCAAGAGTACTTACAATTGCAATGTGGTTGATGTATATCTGATACATTTCCACCGTTTGCTATCACCTCAGGATGGGTAAACACATGCTGAACAAGAACTTCCTTTACAGATCTTTTTCCGATTTCAACTTTGAAATCCAACACTCTGGCCTTCCATGCTGAGCGGTAAACGTTGATACCACTAGACCTCTTGGGTCTTCTTGGTTGCATGAGGACCCATGAACCTTTGTTTATCCATTGTCCAACCCATTGGTTCTCTGCACTTATTGAAGCTGGTATTGTAATTGAGGATATGCTACTACTTGGCCTTCTACGCAAAGTGCAGTTGTTGGTTGTTGGTGTGAGAGATAGTAAACACCTGGAGCCTCTTGGGTGAGAAGACGTGGACGCCATAGCTCTCAGAGAAAAGCTTTAGTGGAGGGAGATTCACTTTGAAAGCATTCTAATGGAGGGAAAGTGTTTTAGAATTCCGATATCTTGTGCGGGCTTAATGGTCACCCTCCAGTACGTTAATGACCATAAGAGAATATCAGAAGTGGGACCACATGCAAGCACCTAAAAGCTCGGTAAAAGGAAGGAAATTACTATGCTACAATCCTAGATTCGTGAAAGTTTTATGCTATTTTCCTATTTTTTGAGTCTTTCCACGTACTTTCCTACGTAACGTAGCCTTCATGCTCATTGGACGCGCTCTATTTTTCTCTCTCTTCATATGGCCCTCCAAATGACCTCTGAAATTTCCTAATGCTTTGCCCATGTTGGGTGTGTGGATATGCCTCTACTAGTGCATCATGTAAAGTCTCTATCAATAACTAGGTAAGCTCCTCTGATGGGCGTCCCAACCCCTCTCTAGCCAAGTGTCTATAAATACTATCCATGTAGACAAAGTCAGTATCTAATGTGAAAGTGTATAAAGTATGTGGATGCCTGAGCAAATGGACCTGTACTAAACTAGATTGAAACTATAAATGTGAGGAGGGCCTGATCTATTGCTACCCCAATAGGCCTAGGCCGATTGTAAAATCCTAAATAGATGGTATAATAAAACTGGGATGAACGATAACATAGTCCATGTGCTAGCCCCATGTCTATGAGGAAAACAAGTGAACTCATTCATTGTTGAAAATTTTTGTAGGCCATTCAGGATGATTGCCACTCCATGTGTAGTCCCCATGTCTATATACCTAGCATACTCACTATGTGCCGAATCCTGTGAACATTTGGTCAATCCCAGATTGTCGACATCTAACTCTCTTAAGATCTCCTTTGAGATATCATAGAAGGTTGTTCAAGAGTGGCCTGTCATAGCATTGAAGTCCCCTAGGAGGATGACATCCCCATCCCTAGAGAAATCCCATATGTCCTCATCTAAAATCATATATGGTGATTGTCCCTTGCGCTATGCATAAAGATATATGCTTGGGGTTGCAATATAAAGTGGCCTTCCCGTCTCTGGCTCACCTTAACCCTCATATATCTAGCATGCTCATCTCTCCATAAATATGAATGAGAGGGTGCAACTCTTCCTTGAATAAAACTGCCACACCTCCTGACCGACATCCTCTATAACTTGATCTCACCTCCTGACTGTTTTCGACGCCTCTGTAGCAACAAAAACCTCATCTAACCTTTTTTGCATCATAGCTTCCATTACCTGCACCTTTGTCCTCACAATAGCTTGCATCTCCTCTTTCAGTGCCATGTACATCATATCACGCTTACCAAGTATCTCTTTATCCAACTCTTTCCTCATATATGCATACAGCATTTCTATAATTCTCCATAATTGCGTATATCTCTTTCTCAATGTTTCCCCTTATAAGATTTAACTCCATCTTACTCATCGCTTGTACGCTCTCAATTATTAGGTCATCCTTTATCTTGGGTAGTTTCCCTCCTTTGAGAGAACCACGTGACAATGTGCTATCTCAACTTTTCCACCTAAATGTAACCTTTGCTTTGGGTGGGGTTTGATATGCATATGGATCTCCAGTATTGTCTGGTTGGTCCATTTGTGATATGCACCAATCAAATTCTAGGCCTGTGCGGGCAAGTACTCCTCAAACACAAGCGGCTTCCCAAACCAAACTAATGCACTAAGCTGCGTTAATAAAATGATGGGTAGTGGGTGTGCCTCTCTACCAAAGCTCCCCATTTTCTTAAGCCACTTCATATGGCTCAACAAAAATTACGTTCGCATAGCCTTGGAGCTTTGCTTGGTCACTAAGTGGCATGTGGTATTTACTGAAGTGGGAGAAGTGGGATCAACGGTTAAGAGCCAAGCGCGAGAATCTTGAGGCGAGTGGACGGCCAAAAAAAGGCGCAGTCAATGCCCGCCATCTAAATCGAACCCACGACCTGCCTGTTGAGAGGCGAATGCTCTAACCACGTGGACGCGTAGGTTTTGATGGTATCCAAGGAGGAACAAACCCTTATAAGGTAGACACAAATGCGAAAAAGTAAACTCGGCCAAAAGAAGTAAACTCGGACTAGATTTGACGGTGCACAATGTTTTTGAATTTTGAGCCTGCCTACACATTTTTGATCCCACGGCCTCAGGACTAAAGAATACAGGGCCTTAAATGACCATTCGATAATGGGATCCACGGGGGGCCGTCCGATTTTGGAAAAGTAAACTCGGACATCCATAGAGTAAACTCAGACAAGCATAAGTACATGTAAACACATCCACTTTTCAACGAAATGCATGTGCGCACCTGGTTAGGGCATTGGAGTACCACAATACCCATCCGAGTTCAAAACTGGGGAGGAGAGGGACTCGCCACCAATTTTTTGTTTGCCGTCAGATCTCCTTGAAATCCACGCACTCAACTATCTGTCGTTGATCCCCTTTAGCCACGAGGATCCCACGGCTTGGTCTTCCTTGTCTTTAGTGCTTCATTGTGGGGATTCTTCCTTCACCCCTCCCTCTTTATTATCCTCTTTTTCGCCTTAGGAGAGTGTTTTTGCATTGTCATTTCATGGGATGTTCGCCTCTCTCTCCCCGCCACAAAGCAACTTGCTCTCTCTTTAGTGGTGCGTTCGCCATAACCCTCAGGACTAAAGAACATGGGGTCTTAAATGACCCTCTAGCCATGGGATCCACGGAGGAGAAGTGAACGCACAAAAGAAGTGACGCTAGGCGTCATCAATTTTTCAAAAAGTAAACTTGGACATCCAATGTATAAACTCAAACAAAAATAAATAAATGTGAACCCATTCTCATTTCAGCGAAATGCGTACGCACACTTGATTAGCCCATCGAGCTAGCAAACCACCCGTTCAAAGTTCAGATGCCTGCACCCACGGCTTGATTTTTGGTCGCTGTCCAATCTCCTCGAGATCGCAGCCCTCAGTTATGTGCCGTCGATCCCATGGTTAGGGGCTCATTTAAGACCCCGTGCCATTTAGTCACGCATTATGCAAGCCATTTCATCTTTCTGTTGTTTTTTAGAAGTTTATGTATGTTGGGTTGCTGAGGGGAGCTTTGGAGAGTACGCTCGCTCGTACGAGAGAGAGAGAGAGAGAGAGAGAGAGAGTGTCTCGCCACCATCCCTTCAAATTATTGCTTGAACGTTGTTCGTGAGCTTCTCCTCCGGCAGCCTTCTCTTATGTATGCAGTGTTTGAGAGAGAGAGAGAGAGAGAGAGAGAGAGGGGGATATACTTCATGGTATATCCATGAAGTCCTGTTGCAATCACTGGCGATAGTCCTGTTGCATGGGCCTGCCAGGTCGACAACTCTGGGTGTTTCTGCTACGGAGCAGCTACAAGAGCTCGACATTGCGCGGAGAGCCAACGGACGGTTATGCTCCTATCACTCTTGGGTAGCCAGCACATAGTAGCTAGCCATGGAGTTTTGAAAAGGAAGATAAATGCACAACGCATAGAATGTCAAAGTAAGACACGAACTAGGTGTACTATGTGTTGAGCTCATGCCTTAACTTCAAACGTGAAAGAAAAAAATTTGGTCCTTAAAGAATTACGAGGATTTAGAAACATGAGGTTCTTGGCTACTATAAGCCACCGGTTGCTTTGTCTCTGTCAGAGCTGCCCACTCTTCTACAAGAAACTCAGAGGAGAGTCTCTACTAGAGAGAGAGAGAGAGAGCGAGCCAAGCACATAAATGTGTGTGCGTGTGAGGGTGTGTGTACTGACGGGGCACATTGGATATGCTACGAGAAGCTATACATGCTTTGAGTCACACCCTCGCGAGTTGATTTTCGCTATTGTTGTTGAAGTCACCTTGTGGATGATTTGGAAGGCTAAATGCGTGTATGTTATTAGTGGCCAGCCTTCCACTTCTGGGGATATACTTCATGGTATTTGGGATTGAGTTGGTTCACACTCTTTGTAGTCAGTGGGATACCTCAGTTGGCTCCTCCAAGGCAACAGAGGAGTGCTGCCATGCTTTCTTGAGATGATGGGCATGCACCACCATGTTGCATACCATGTCATAGTGCTAGATTAGTTAGGAAGAGAGAGAAAGAGAGAGAGGGGGGGGGGGGGGGGGGGGGGGTGCGGGGGTGTTTCATGTTAGGAATCAATTTTTTGATGATAATGGGCAACTACTAGTGCTCAATGAAGGGGGGACTCAAATATATTTGATACATGGTGTATTTGACCAATGGGAGGGTCCAAGGCCAAAGTTGGAGGCCAATTGGTTGTAAGGGTGCTTGCACTAGAGCGAGGAGAACAAGCAAAGGCAATCATGCAGGGAGTGACCAATATTGGGTCTTTCCCTTTGGCCCATGCCTAAGAGTTTGGACGTTTGTTCTTGAAATGTGGTGAACTCTAAAGGATTTTGATGCCTTTTTTGTTGATGAAGATGGTAGCATTCTTGGAGCTATAAGGCGATCATGCTCATTATGTCTTGATAGTCAGGGGTAGAAAGCGTGTTGGAGGTGTTTGGCATGCTTAGTGTGAAGTGCGTGGAGAGGTGACGATCCACCAATTTTTGCTATCTCTAGGAGTGTGCAAGTTCAACCCAGAATACATCAATACACCAACATCAACAGGCTACTTGAGCCTTTTGGTGGTGGTTAGGAGCTTGAGTGGTCACATTCGGGGGCAAAGGGTCTCTCTCTCTCTCTCTCTCTCTCTCTCTCTCTCTCTCTCTCTACGCAATTGTCCAACTTTCTATTTGTTCCATGCATGGAATTCTACAAAAACTTTCTTGCACAGTGGCATTCCCTTTGTGTGTTTGTGTGTGTGTGCGCATGCGTTTTGTAAGACTGCACTATGGCACAAACTCTTAGTCCAAATGTGCTCTTAGAATGCTCTCTCTCTCTCTCTCTCTCTCTCTCTATGTGCTCTTTGGAAATTATTCAACATATAGCAGTGCACAACCCACAATAGACTCCAAAATGCCTATTTGTAGAATTTTACACTCTCAAAAACCTGCACTATTATGTCACCTTGTGAATACTCTTAAAAATCACATCAATCGAAGCATGTGCCTTCGAGGGTTGTTCGCAATGCTACGGCTTTGACATCAATTGTTGCAAATACATCTGAAAAAATGCATGCAAAGAGGGAGAAGATAAAGGAGAAGCTTAAAAGCACACAACACAAGAAGTAGCATTACTGAGTGGGCCAATACAAAGATAAGGTTTTCAACTTCCAACCCATCACAAGGTTTTGTCGGTTCTTATAGTTTTTGCATGGGTTGTTGTACAATGATCTATTTTTGACAATGTGATAGAACACTTATCAAATCACCTCGTTTCTCCTCATTGATTTCTACTTTTGTTGTCCACACTTCTTTCAGTGTCCTCTGTAATTCTTTGCATTTAGCTTTATGCTTCTTGAAGTGTCAGGTGTAATTCTCTGTATTTAGCTTTATGCTTTGTTTTGGTCACTTTTGGTTCTTTTTCATGAGTTTCCTCCCTAGCCTGGGTTTGATTCAGTCTTGGTTTTTTTTTTTTTTTTGGTTGGGTTTTGGACTTCTTTACTTGAGACACATAACATCTTGTTATTGTTATTTTGTCTTCTATGCAATCCTACATTGTTAGGCCAAGGGCTAGACTCACATGAAATTAAGAGGACTACATTTAGCAGGCCAAGGGCCTATACATGGCATGGTTGGGTGGAGACGTGCATGTGCTAATCCACAGTCTCTTACAATGGTATTGGAGCTCTGGGGGCGTGAAGGCGGGGATTCCCTTTCTCTATCTCTCGCAGGCCTTCCTTCAAGATTGGATGAGGCAGTGATATGCCATGGCATGGGCATGGTTTCTTGATTCTAAGAAGTCAAAGAGGAGACTGTCAGAGGAGGCATGTGTAATGCCCCTTGCACACACATCTTGTGTGTCCTCCTTGCATCATATGGCAAGTGCTGGAGCGTGTTTGGTAGTGCGAGGAGCTGCTCATTAATTTCCATTTTTGCACTGGCTGACGCCGAGGAACACGAGCGACATGGCCTTCCCAAGTTTGTTCTCTCCGCTGCAATGTTCGCCACCATGGAAAACCTCGCGGGGTTCACATTTGAGGGCCACTTTAAGTGGACAAGGTGGTGTTCCTACCCGTAGTTGCCCAATTTGCAAAGAAAACCTTCGATTTGTGCAAAGTTATGAGTCTGCGCAAGAGATTGGATATGACTAATCGAAGACTATTTGCCTCATAAGAAGCATACTCGATCGACGTAGCAACAATACAACGACTCCGAATCGAGCGCTTATTTGTGATTTTATCCTTGCTCGTACGAACCTTGCCACCATGATTGCGCTTTATTTGTGTGGCACTTCTTTGGTGACTTCAACAACCATTTGCTTAAAACATGGTAGAAGATAAATAACCACAATTACTAGCTGATTTTCGGTCTCAAGGTTTGAAATTTGAATAATAGGTAAATTTTAGGTGATTTGATGGTCATTTGTAGCAAGGGATCCACCACGAAAAGCATGGAAACAAGGTTTCTAGACCAACCAAGCCATCATACTAGAAGTCATGCAAAGGCTTCGGTAGTGGGTCGTGGCTGCATATGCGAGATTCCATGGCAATTGAAGCAAACACATGGCAAATGCAAGGCATCGAGAAAAGTGCATCCATAGTGGCGTAGAAAATAAGGTTTGAGTTTGTTCTTACTCTCAATGTGAGTTATGTTGCAAAAATTCATGAAGATGCTCTCTTTCTCTCTCTCTCTCTCTCTCTCTCTCTCTCTCTGTCTTTCTATCTCATAGTTTAGGGTTTCCATCTTTGCTAGGGCATGGCTCCTAGGAAAGTTTTTTGAGCTGAATGTAGTTAGACACGACCATGATCAATACTCACCACGAGCGGGATTTCGATCTTATTAGTTCAACCAAGGCTTGATTGTACATGTTGAAGAAAGACTTCTACGCATATGTGACATCTTGCATAAGCAAACCACACCAAGGGGTGATACAAATTCTGGTTCTAAGGGTGGTGATTCAAGCAAGTTTAGTTTATAGTTTGCAATTTTGAACTTACCAAATCTTGTAGAATTTTCTTCAAAGCTAGCTTGGCCAGCAACTCGTGGAGATCACTTAATAATTATGTGGATATCATGTGAGTGCAATAGAAGAGGTTATTAAATTTTATTTTTTCTCACATTTTCACATACAGAAGAGTATGTTATAATTAGTCAGGGAATTTTTTTTTACAAATTGAATAGGAAAAGGGTATATTTTATTTTAATTTTTTTTTACAGATAAGGAGTTCTAGAAGTAGTCCTTGAATGCACGCAATTTACACAATTTGTACATAGTGATTCCCCCCCCCCCCCGGCCCAAGGCAAGCAAAAGATGCTTCGTTCAAGAAGAGTTTTGGAGTTCGAGGAAATTTGATAGCTAAGTTTCAGCAACTATTTCCTTTTCAATATTGGGTAATCTACGATACTTTTATCATTTTCAATAAGAAATTTAATAGCTAAGTTTCATAAGCTATCTCCTTTCAATATGGGTAATCTACGATACTTTTATAATTCTCAATAAGACATGCGATTTGACAAGTTGACTCTCTGTGAAAGCTGGACAAGGTCACTTTTATTTTGCCTTGACATGTGTTTGTCAGCAGCAGCATTCGTTAGCTATGAGCATTGGCTCCATCTTGTCTTGTTTTTGATATATACATATATATACAAACCAAGGATTCAATTTTAGGAACATTGCATAAAAGCTTCCAAAGTTTGGAATAGGCTATCAACATACAAACTTGGGGGGACTTTGTAACATGTCTACATGATTTTTTATTGGACGTCAATATGAATCAAGCTTAGAGGGCATGCATAGTTCGTATGATAGATCTCAATTTCTCGATATACATGGCTATGAGCGAGATTCAAGCAAAGACAACTAGCCGCAAAGGGACGACAAGGTTAGATAATTTTAAGTTCTTCTTGTTTTTTTTGTCTTTTAACTTTTATGTTGGATAAGATTTCCTGCCGTACAAAGCAAAGTTCTTTGATAGACTTAACGAGAAGCAAGGCTCTATATCATGCCAAAGTACTACCCATTGAATTAGGATCGTGGGCAATGACACACAGGTTTGGCGAATTGAAAATATGCAGATATAAGATGACATTTTATGTTTGACAGCATCAAACTGTGATGTATCCATGTCCGTACAAATTGTGCAAGGCACGTATGGTATCGGCTTAAACTATTGAGAGCATCATTGTAGCCATTGGTTTATTACTTGATTTTCTAAATTGCATGCTTAGCGCGCTAGTAAAGTGGAATTAATTCTAGTACATCATTAATAGGCTTCCGCTATAACACCAACTACTCTATCAAGGACATCTTATCCACCCCATTTGCTGTGATGTCCACATGCACTATACTCACACAATTTTTAAGACGAGGTAAGACCTTATTTCAAGTTATTTTTTTCTATTAATTTTCTCGACACTTTTCTTGTTGATGTTGCTGCAAGGGTTATCCATTGTTATAACCTTTTCCTCGATAACATTTGAGGCTGGCGTATTTGCTTATGATCATTGTATATGACTAGAGTGGCAGACACTTTATTCATTAGCACTACATGCACAAGGTGCAACCAATATAGATGATGACTTTTGTGGGTAGTAAGTAGGCATGGCCTTGCTATCAAGCAACTAATTCATGGAACGACATGAATCTGTTAAGGGAGCCTCGAGGAAGGTAATTTCTTGTTTTTAAAAACCAAAGAGCTTCTAATATAACTAACTTCTTTTTGGTGTTGGGAATATTTCTTCCCTTTTCATGGGAGATATGATTATTTTAATGTCAGGACAAGGGTCCTGTAACCTAAGAACTAGGATGGTCATGGACTACGGCCAAGGGTCGGACTAGATAGTGTGGATAGGGTATCCGTCTAGGGCAAGGGGCTAGGAGCCCGCCTATATAATGGGAGGTTGGAAGGAGGATATTCAGTCTAGTTTCCCCTAGTTCTTACAATGGTATCATAGCTTAAGTTAGCTAGGAAGTCTCTCTTCCACTCTCTCTCTAGGCGTGGTCACTTTTTGCTCCTAAAAATAGGGTCTTTAGGTGAGAACCGTGGCTTTTGTAGGGCTTTTACCAAATTTAGTAAGGGGACTGCCTAAATCGAGCACGTTTTCTCGTTTTGGAAGCGAAGGTGTAGGGCATGAAACGGCGTGCGCTTGGGCTTGACAGGAGCGCCCTGGGGAAGAAGGGGGGATTCCAAGAGCTTGTGGCTATTAGCTACCTGAGCAAGCCGCACACAAGCTTCTCTCTCCTCGCGTTTCTTCTGCGCGCTGCCTGCATTATTTGCCTTCAAGAAATTGCGTTATTTTCACATGGCAAGGCCAATTGACAATCAATTTTGAGCCTTGGCCATTCTTGGTGGCCCTTCCCACAAGCAAGGACATTCCCACAAGCCTCGACCTCCATACTCGGTGCAAGAAGTAAGCCGTATCGACTTCCCTCGAGCCTGATGGCTTACGAGTCCGCTCAAATCTTGCAGAAAATTTCAAGTTTCTGCAATTGCGACAGTTTCAATTGGCGTTCATGCAACATAATCGTTCGCTGATTACGAAAGCTTTCAATAATTAAGCTTCTTCACAACGGTGACGCTTCAACCATCTACACTACACGATTTCAGTCGTCTTGTGAGCCACGGGCGAGTTTGCGAAGTTCGTTTTTTACGCCGCTTATGCAAATTCTTCTTTTTTCGATGGTCAGGTGCTACGGCGCACAAGTGGAGTTAGCTATACTTGGCAAGTGCTACCAAATCAGGTATTTTTTTCTGAGTACTTCTTTCACTGCACTGTGTCGCCATGGATTCAGATATCAACATGACATTCGATTTTGAGCAAAGTACTCCTGATCCTGCCAATGACGGCTCGTGGCCGGATCCTCTCAAGGAGAGTACCCGCGACGCTACGGCAGGAGAAGATACTTATGAATTGCTCGATATTCAAGAATTTTGTGCACTTCAGACACACATGACAGTCATGGATGAAAATTTTAAGGCTTTAAATAAAAATGTTACTAAAATTTCCACATTAGTCATTCAATTAATGCAACAGCAGTCTAAGAGTCTTGCTGACACCCACATGCATGAGCACGTTGGAACACAAGGGTAGGGCCCAATTAATTAAACAATGCATACTCTCACTACCAAAGAGGTAGATGACTTGTTAAAGAACTTTAAACCACCAGCGTTCAAGGGTGAAGATCGAGACCGCAATAAGGATGCAGTGAACATCTTTCTCAGTAAATGGGATGGAATTCACGCCTTAGGTGTACTCCGGATGCAGTTAGAGCTCTGCAAACGAGCTTAAATCTGGAAGGCAAGGCCTACAAATGGTGGATGTCTCTCAAGGAGAAGAAAATCATACCACAGAGTTGGGCAGCCTTTGAAGCAATGTTTAGCAAGGAATTTTTTCCTACAAACGAGGCCGATCGGAATTGGACCGCTTGGGACACATGTTCCATGCGTCAATATCCATCACTCTTTGAATATATCTCTCACTATCGGGACGTCATCCTCAAGTTGGAAGGCTTGGATACCTTTCAACAAGTACGAGGGTTCATACGAGGTCTGACTCCAGAACTTAAGAAGTATGTGAAGACCCAAGACCCTAAAACACTTGAGGAAGCCATAGTGAAAGCACATATTCATGATGACCCTGATGATAAGAAAACACATAATAGTAACGTGCCTGCTAGTATACATGGTAATACACGCACTCAATACGGGCACAATAAAAGAAAATTTCTAGTTGCTAATTCAGATGCATCTAAAAAACCCAAGGGGTCCAGGGGTCCTCTCTCTCGTGAGGATTTTGATAAAGCCAAGAAAGAGAAGCTATGTTTTTAATGTTTAGGAAGAGGCCATGGCAAAAAGTATTGTCCCAAGGGGAAATCCGTTGCTCAGGGAAAGGAGAAAGTAGTGCACACGGTGCAACTACTGCCTCTTGAGTCTTCCTGAAAATTCTCCACAGTGGAAGTAACACACACTGAGGTGGTGCATGAATGCTGTATCACAGCTTCCATGTGGCAACAAACCTTTGGACCACATGAGTTAGTACGTATGCACGGATATCTGCAAGGGCACAAGGTGCGCATCTTGGTAGATGACGGTGCTACTCACAATTTCATCAATTATGGATTGGTGAAAAAGCTCAAACTGCCTCAAACTCCGAGTACCCACCGTTACAAGGTAGCAATGATGAATGGACATGATACTGAAATATGGGATACTCAATGCTGAGCTGTTCCATTGGAAGTACAAGGGTACTCTACTTGTTTGGATTTTCAGGTTATGAACATGGAAAGGGATGATATGGTTCTTGGTAGGGAGTGGTTGCATAGCCTAGGACCATCACTGAAGTGTAGCTATGAACACAACAGCTTGATGTTTGATTCCCATGGCACACATGTGTTGTTGTTAGGAGAAAAGGATATACCTTTATCACCACTGATTTGTACTGCTGAGCTTATGCAGCTCGTTTCTGATAATGAAATAGAACAGGTTTTCTTGTGTTACTCACTGTCTCATTTTCTTTCTAACATTGAGTCTGTTGAACATTCCTCAATGCCGCATGATTCTCTCTCCTCTATTCCACCAATTGCTAATTCTACACAAGCAAACGTTGCTAATCAATTACAAAAATTATTAAAGGAATTTCAAGGTGTCTTTCCTAATGATTTGCCATCAGGTTTACCACCGACACGCTCAGTACAACATGGCATTGACGTGACTGCAGACTGTAAACCTGTTAGTAAACCACCTTACCGTATGAGTTACTCAGAGGCTATTGAGGTGGAACGTTAGCTTGCTGACTACCTTAGCAGAGGGTTTATACAACCCAGTTCTTCACCATGGGCTTCGCCTATCCTTTTAGTGAAGAAAAAGGACGGCAGTATGCGCATGTGCGTAGACTACCGGGGCTTAAATTCGGTTACAGTTAAGAACAAATACCCATTGCCAAGGGTAGATGAGTTATTTGATAAGCTAACAAATACCCATTGCGGTCAGGATATCACCAAGTCCGTATTCGGCTTGCCGATATACCTAAGACTGCATTCCTAACACGGTTTGGACATTACGAGTTTTTGGTGATGCCCTTTGGTTTAACCAATGCGCCCGCAACATTCATGACACTTATGGATAGTGTCTTGAAGCCATATTTGGGCAAATTTGTCATTGTGTTCCTCGATGACGTTCTAGTTTATAGTGCTTCTGAAGAAGAAGACTTACAACATCTCAGGCAGGTGTTTGAGTTGTTACACACAAACAAGTTATATGCCAAGGAATCTAAATGTGATTTTCTCAAGGAGGAAATTCATTATTTAGGGCATGTTATTTCAGCTAATGACCTATACATGGATCAATCCAAAGTGGATACCATCCGGAAATGGCCACCTCCTAAAAATATGGAAGAATTACAGATCTTTTTAGGCTTTGCAAGTTTTTACCGAATGTTCGTTAAAAAATATGCTCACATTGCTGTTCCTATGACGGATCTCAAAGGCAAAGGTAAATCTTTTCAGTGGGGTTCCGCTCAACAACACAGTTTCGAAACACTCAAAGATGCATTAGCTACAGCTCCTATACTGGCTATTGTAGATCCTTTGAAACCATTCGTTTTGGAAACGGATGCCAGTGATCGTGCTATTGGAGCAGTCCTGTTACAAGACGGACGGCCAATTGCATTTGAAAGTAAGAAGCTGGATGCAGCTCAAAAAAATTATTCTGCTTACGAACGCGAACTCTACGCAATAGTGCCTGCCTTAAAGACATGGCGGCACTATCTGTATGGTGCTCAGTTCGAGATTGTGTTTGACCATGAAAGCATCAAATGGTTTACACAACAAATAGATTTATAGAAAAGCCAGGTGGGACGAGATCCTTCAGGAATATGACGCCAAATTAAGGTATCGCAAAGGCCGATACAATGTAGTGGCAGACGCTCTAAGTCGAATGCTAGAGATCAATTCGCTCTTGTTCATGGAACTTCATAGTGAATTTCTAGATTCTCTCAAAGGCAAATATTAGCATGATGAAACATATTCCAAAGTGTGGAGCCATGTTCAAAAGAGGGATCCTTCTCACTCAAATGCAGGTAGTGTACAGTTAGCCTCCACACCTAGTTCTCCTTTATCAAGTGATGAACTACAGCGATAGAAGCATTTTACCATCGACAATGGGTACCTACTCCACAAGGGGAGAGTTTGTGTGCCGTCGGACACAGACATTCGACGCCAAATTCTTTATAAATATCATGATAGTCCAAGTGCAGGGCACCCAAGAATTAGGAAAACTTATTCTCTCGTACGACAAAAATTTTACTGGCCAGGTCTACATGGTTTTGTTCAAGATTATGTCTTGCATTGCCAAAAATGTCAAGTGAACAAGGAAGAGCGCCTGAAAGCAGGAGGACTCTTACATCCTTTGGAAATTCCCAATGAAAAATGGGAAAGTATCTCTATGGATTTCATTGTAGGTTTACCAACCACCATACGAGGTCATGACTCAGTATGGGTGGTCGTAGACAGGTTGACTAAACTATGTGAGTTTATTTCAAATCAACGGTTAAGACACCGGAACTAGCAAATTTATTTGTGGACAATCTATACAAATTGTATGGGTTGCCAAGTAACATTGTTAGTGACCGTGATCCCAAGTTTAACAACCACTTTTGGAGAGCTGTCTTTAAACGATTGGGTACACAACTCAAGCTCAGTACAACTAATCATCCAGAAACGGATGGTCAAACGGAACGGGTTAACCAAGTGTTAGAGGATATGCTAAGAGCAACGTCAGCAAAAAACAGTTAGAATGGGAAGAATACTTACCTATTCTCGAGTTTGCGTACAACAGTTGTAAGCATGTCACAATAGGTTTTAGTCCTTTCATTCTCATGTACAGGTTTCAACCTAGGTCACCAGTTGCGGTGGGGTTGGCAACCGAAAAACTCCAACAGGTTAAGGATTTTCTCCAAGACCACATGGATATGCTGAAACTTGCTCGTCAGAATGTCCGGCAAGCACAGGATCGGTATAAGAAATACGCTGATGAAAAACATCGGTAAGTTACCTTCGAATAAGGGGAGGAAATATTTTTACATGTGCCAGAACATTCAGAAAGTTTAAAAACTGGACCGACACCTAAATTATCTCCTCGATATTGTGGGCCTTTCAAAATACTCAAGCGAGTCGATGATCGTGCCTACAAACTATTACTACCATCACATTCTCGCATTCATCCGGTATTTCATGTAAGCCGTCTACGAAAGCAGTTACATGGGGATGACAACGTCATTGACCAACAGGTTTTGGTTGATTACATTGAACCTCATACCTTACCACATGAACCTGAACGTGTTATGGATTATCATGAGTTGTGTACACGACATCACGTACGGCAACAAGCTTTAATCAAGTGGAAAGACCGACCTGAAGAAGGTGCCACTTGGGAAAACATTAGTGTTCTTAAGAAGAAGTTTCCCACTTTTGTTTTCGAGGAAGAAAACTCTTCTTAAGGGGGGAGTAATGTCAGGACAAGGGTCCTGTAACCTAATAACTAGGATGGTCATGGACTACAGCCAAGGGTCGGGCTAGACAGTGTGGACAGGGGATCCATCTAGGGCAAGGGGCTAGGAGCCCACCTATATAATGGGAGGTTGGGAGGAGGATCTTCAGTCTAGTTTTCCCTAGTTCTTACACTTAAAATCCCATCGGACACCAGGAATTGGCCACATGACATCCACCATCACAATGAGACCCTTGCACTAACCATCCCACCCAGGCTGTTGTGCTCTAGCTATGAATATGATTTAAGATCCACCTGTGTATAAGATTCCAAGTTGAGAAGATCTCATGTTTAGCCTATAAGATTGATTGTGGCTATAGGAGTGTTATTTCTAGCTAATGCCAAAACACTTTATTTGTTTTAATGGTCATTGATTGACCTCTTCACACGTACTTTCACTAAAAGTAGTATCCATCTATCAAGGGGTAGTGGATAAGTTCACCTCTTTGCAGTTGTACCTTTGTGGAAAGAAGTGTTCATCTCTTAAGGGGTAGTGGATAAGTTTAGTTTATCCATTTGCTTACAATGACTATTGGTGATAGGGTAGACTATAATGGTCCTAATTAATTGATCATTTATGAAAATTCCATGCAAAATATGACCAAGGGGTTTGGATTGCAAAAATTAACCAAGGGATTTGGACTATTAAGGCACCATCCCCAATGTAACCGGATAAACATTGGTATATTTTCACTAATGACTTGTTTAGTTTAACATGTCAATGACATACTGGGTCGTTTGAGGTCGTATTTTTGGTAATGTACCTTTCAAGTTTGGAAATTACACTTGACTCCGGGTAAGTATAATGTATTTTTTACCTTCAAGTATGCATATGTTTGGATTCATTTTATTTATGAATATTCTTTTATTGAGTTTTCTAAGTAGGATGCATATGCTAGAATTCTTTGATCCATTTTTCTCTTCAAATATATGACAGAGTCCTGTAGGAGAAAACATTTTTCGGAGAGTGATGTACCATATACATTTTGACTCCTTTTCATTTTAGACCTACATGCGAGGGTTTTGTTTGGCACATGTTGATAGTCACAAGGTGTGCGACATGGTCTAGGAGATCGTGTAGTTCAGTCTAGCCAGTGTGAAGTAAGGTTTATGAGGGTTCCTCTCACTCATGTTGCTAAGTGTTTACAATTATCTCCACACACAAGTACATCTCGTACTTGATAGATGTCCTTTTTCCTAATATCATTATATGAGACATAATCCACATGCGGAGAATATGAATCTCTAGAACTAACATTGGCACCTATTTACTTAATTATGTTTCACGACAAAGTGCCTGAGTGCTAGTCAGATCCGTGTATTAGACTACTTTAAGCATGTCATATCAAGAACAAGTTGAGTGGCTATAAATTGTCGGATACCTGCTAAGACCTGTGAAGATTACAAGTACTATTGAACAACATTCACAAATAGTTTTTTATGTATATAACAAGGCTATGTATTGTTAATGAAAACATTTCATTGTTTGTACCTAGATGTGATTTATGTTTCACATTCTATTATGGTTCAAACATTTAGCAAGGCTTTCAAGTGATGGAAGTGGGAAGTATTTAGTTTCTTTCATAGAGCTATTTAGCCTCGTGTTCCATGTGTGCTATGAGCATAACCTTTGCCATAAGTATTGGCACCTACAATCATAAAAAAGGCAAGTTTAAATAAGGTTTTGCTAAATGCATGTACACGAGTTGTTATGGGCCCTAGTGTTTAGCAAAGGCATACTCAAAACGGCATGAACATGAATGTAATAGCTTATGAAGCTTTTTGCACCACATGTGTAATATCTCTATGAGATATTTATGGGTCTACCAATCACCATTAGAGGTAATGGCTTGGTTTGGGTGCTTGTAAATAAGTCGACTAAACTTTGTAAATTTTACTAAAAATAATGGAAAGTGGAGGGTGTGTGTGGACTATAGGCCACTCAATGCGGCAACCAAGAGAGATCACTTCCCCTCCCATTTCAGGATGAGATACTAAATGAGGTAGCTGGTCATTGAGAAGTGTGTGATGGCTACTCGGGCTACTTTCAAATAGGTATTGCATTAGAGGATCTATTGAAAAAAAAACTTCATCACTCCTTGGGTTTGTTATTCTTTTAGAGTCATGCCATTTGGCCTGACAAATGCTTTTGCAACTCTCCAACGCTTTATGAACATGGTGTTTCAATCATTTTTTTGGAAAGTCCATTAGGGTTTTTATTGATGACTTTTGCATTTATAGTTCAAAATTATTGCACCTACAAAGGGTAGAAGAAAGTTTGAAGAAATTGTACAACATGCGAGGTCAACTCAATCCTGACAAATGCCATATAAGTGAGGACGAAGTGATCTTGCTTTGTCACAAAGTTTCTTACAAAGGCATCGAGGGCTCTTATTGAGCTACCATCACCCAGGAAACTCAAGGAGGTCATCCCATTCATTCAAAGGTGAAGTATATGTCACGCTTCATTCACTTAGCTTCATAGTTTCTTCATCCCTTGCAAAAATTGACACAACAAGTAGAATTTTCATGGTTTGATGAGCTTGAAGAGTACTTTTGTAGCATTTAATTCATTCTGTCAAAGCTACCAGCACTCATGCCTCCTTGTTGTAAGTACACATTCTTTATTAGATCTAGTTTTGGGAAAGAAACAATTAGCGTTGTTTTGCTACAATGAGATCCACATAGCACTAGGATGCGACCTATCTACTTTGCTAGTAAAGTCAAGAATGCCTTGGAGAGAGGCTACATAGAAGAAGAAATCATGAGGCTTTCTCTCATGTTTTCAGTGAGAAAACTTAGATCCTAGTTGTTGCCAAAACCCTTTGTAATACTCACTGCCAAAACATTGTTTGCTTGGGTGTCCTCTCAAATGACACTAATGTTGGGGTATAAAGCCCAATGTGGTCGCCCAGGTAAGTGGGTGGGCCGCCAGGTATGTACACATATTCTTTTGTAAAAACCTAATAAGAAATCACTATGCTCTACACATTACAGTAGAGCGAGTTCACCATATCGTCGTGCTCTTCTTCTCGCACTCTCTCTCGCGTCGCACTTCCGCTCGTACTTCTTCAAGTGGTATCAGAGCTCAGATCGAGGCTCGGGGCAGCACTGCAGGAGGCTAGAGTCACCAGCTCAGATTGGAGTGAAATTCGACAGGCAAAGACACGGCCCCAAATCTCGTGGGCGAGCCCAAAGGGCTCGGTGTTGTCAGAATTTCATTCTGAGGTCATCTCGGCCACCGTTCGGCTTCGGCAAAGGTCTGCGCAGGCCATTTTCGACTACGTGGTCTCGACGGGTGCAGATCTGACTCTGCAAATTTGGGGTTTTCAGCCTACGACTGTAGGTGCTGAGGATATCGACACTCCCAGAGTGTTGATTTGTGGCTGTCTACACATCGAAGGACGGCTCACAGTTCTTGGAGGCGTGTCACATACGACACGGGCGCATCTACACACAGACTGTAGGTGACATCCACTAGTTCATCAGGTAGCTTGTGTTTGCTGCTTGATATTCCAGATTTCATCCTGACATTGCAGGTACTTCCACATGGGATGTATTGTCAGAGATGATGTATGTCTGTTGAGGGTTTACTGGCTGTGAGTCAAACAACCGCCGCAGCGGTTACAACATATAGTGGGAAATTTGTGGATGTATGACTTTGTGGGAATTCTATGTACTGTCAGATTTACTGCAGCCTTTGTTGAGGGTCGAGTGAGGTTTTATTGAGCTGGGGGATTCTCGTATGTTGAGATCCTTTAAGTGATACAGGTCTTGGAGTGATCCCTCGAGCACCCTTAGATAGGCAGCTAGGATGTATTGACTGTGAGTTAGACAGTTGGGATTGCATCTTTGCTTTACTGCCGTTGAGGCATTGTCGCAGTCTATACTTACAGGACAGTGACAGGACAGTCAGAGACAGTACCGGTGCAGGACAGGTTTACCCGCAGCTTACAGTGTCAGAGAGACAGTGTTTTTTGAGCTGTTTTTTGGTCTGTTTTTGAGTACACCAGAGCCATTTTACAAAGGAGACTCTGCCGAAATTTATGCAGAATCTGAAGCTTTCTTGTTTCATTTGACAAATTGATATTGGTTCAGAGGTCAGTTTACAGGGGAAACTCTGCCGAATTTTTCCCAGGAAAGTAAACCATTGTGAAGCGTAGCTATGGCTGGATCACAGGACACTGCTCTTTACAATATCAAGAAGCTGGATGGAACCAATTTCCCATTGTGGAAGAAGAAGATTTGGCACGTGTTGGTACAAAAGAAGCAGATAAAACCTATAAATCTCAAGGGGATAAAACCAGAAGATATGGACGAAGATGAATGGAGCGAAATGGATGAATTGGCACTTTCTACCATTATGCTAACTTTGGCAAAAAGCGTTTACTTCAATGTAGCAGACGAGATGTCGGCTTATCAAGCATGGATAAAGCTGAGTGATCTTTATGAGAAGCAGAGTGCAGCTTCACAGGTATACTGGCTTAAGAAGCTTGTTGACTTGAAGATGAAAGAAGGGACCCCTATGTCCAATCATCTGAATGAATTCAACACCATCTACAGTCAGTTGTCAGCTCAAGGTGTCAAGTTTGATGAACCTGTTAGAGCTATGTTCCTGTTGATCACATTGCCGGAAAGTTGGGACACTTTTCGCACAGCTTTGAGTAATTCTGCACCTCCAGATGGTTTGAACATAGCAGGTGTAGAAGGAAGTCTGCTTACTGAAGAAACCAATAGAAAGACAATGGACAAAGGCAAAGGAACAGCCTTAGTTGTCAGGGGAAGGACCAAAGAAAAGTACAAACGTGGAAAGAGGAATCAGTCTCGTAGCAAGTCCCGCAGTGCTAAAGGCAAGAGTGACATAGAATGCTACCATTGTGGCAAGAAGGGTCACATGAAAAGAGACTGCAGAGAATCGAAAGTAGAAAAAGGCAAAGAGAAAGCTGAAGACCATGGTGAGAAGAACAAGTCCTCAGTGAAGATTCAAGAAATAAATGTGACAAACACTGTTGCAGAGGATGACAGTCTAGTGTCAGGAGACATCTACTTCTTGAAGAATACAATGGACTCAGCTCTTCTTACAACATTTGATGGAAATGCACTGAGTGACTGGATTATAGACTCAGGGGCATCACTTCATGTGTCTCCAAACAAGGAGTGGTTTACCTCTTATGTGACCACTAAAGATCATGTTCGGCTAGGAAATGGGTAGACATGTGAGATCTTAGGTGTTGGAGATGTTCAATTGAAGTTTCAGAATGGCTCTTCTTTCACGCTAAAGAATGTGAAACATGTTCTCGCAATTACAAAGAGCTTGATCAGCACAGGTTTACTTGATGATGCTGGCTACGTCACCACTTTTGGACAGAACATGTGGAAGATATCCAAGGGTTCTATGACAGTAGCACATGGAGTAAAGTCTGGAGGACTTTACATGATTTATGTATCAAATGTCTCTAAAAATGTAATCAATGTAACCGAGCAGCCGAACGTTTCTTTGTGGCATAGCCGGTTAGGACATATGTCCAAGAAGGGAATGGAAATCTTGTCTCGTTCTGGTTATTTGCCTGGCTTTTCATTTAATGATTTTGAATTCTGTGAACATTGTCTGTATGGTAAGCAAACACAGCAGCCACATAAGCATAGAAGCAGTAGAAGAGATACACAGTTGGCACTTGTTCATAGTGATTTGTGTGGACCTATGCCTAACCTATCTCTAGGGGGAGCTTCTTACTTTATGACATTTATAGATGATTACTCGAGGAAAGTATGGGTTTACTTTCTCAAGCACAAGGATGAAGCGTTTAGTGCTTTCAAAAAGTTTGTGACACTTGTGGAGAATCAGAGTGGCAAAAAGCTTAAATGCTTACGCACTGACAATGGTGGAGAGTATGTTTCAAAGGCCTTTCAGGACTTTTGTGAGTCAAAAGGTATAAAACGTGAACTTACTGCTCCTTACAATCCTCCTCAAAATGGTGTTGCTGAGAGGATGAATAGGACCATACAAGAGAAGGTCAGAAGTATGTTGTCTAATGCACAACTGCCTAATGGGTTTTGGGCTGAAGCTGTATCAACAGCTGTTCATCTTGTAAATAGATCTCCTAGCAAGGTTTTGCAGAAGGATTCAGTGCCAGAGATGGTATGGTCAGGCAAAATGCCCTCATACAAGCATCTCAGAGTCTTTGGTTGTGAGGCATATACTCACGTTCCAAAGGAATTTAGGAACAAACTTGAGCCAAAGAGTAGAAAGTGCATCTTTCTAGGCTATGGTAATTCTAGTGGGATGGGGTACAGACTTTGGGATCCCGAATCCAGAAAGGTTGTCCGTAGCAATGATGTTCACTTTAATGAATCCAAATATCATTCTAAACCAGAGAGGGTTGAGGAGATTAGAAGAGTTGTCTTCCAAGAAGATGGACCTGCACGTGCAAGACAAAATGTCAGGGCTCAAGAGGAGCAAGGACAGGATAGAGTGGAACCATAGGTTGTGGCTGAGCCTGAGCCACCTATTGTGCGTAGATCTGGACGTGTCACGCGACCACCTGATAGGTTTGTTCCATCTATGAACTATGTCATGTTGACTGATTGCAATGAGCCTTCATGTTACAAGGAAGCAGTGCAAATGAAGGACTCCGGGAATTGGCAATTGGCCATGCAGTCAGAGATGACAGCTCTGCATAAAAACAAGACATGGAAGCTAGTTAAATTACCACAGGGCAAAAAGGCTCTACCCTGTAAATGGGTTTATAGGTATAAGATCACCGCTCATGATAGTCAGCCAAAGTACAAAGCAAGGCTTGTTGCCAAGGGCTTTAAGCAAGAACAAGGCATTGACTTTGATGAAGTCTTCTCTCCGGTGGTCAAGATGACTACATTGAGATGCTTTCTTGCATTGGTTGCCATATTAGATTTGGTGTTGCACCAAATGGATGTCAAGACAGCGTTCTTGCATGGTGATTTAGATGTGGAAATTTACATGCAGCAGCCAGAAGGGTTTGTTGAGAAAGGCAAGGAAGATTGGGTATGCCAGTTGTTAAAGAGTCTTTATGGCTTAAAACAATCACCGAGGGCATGGTACCATAAATTCCACAAGTTTATGCTTTCTCAAGGCTACAAACGTAGTGAGTTCGATCACTGTCTATATACAAAGAAGGCTAAGGATGGTAGTTGGCTGATCCTTATTTTGTATGTGGATGACATGTTGATTGCTCACAAGCACTTAGAAGAAATTTCAACTTTGAAGTCAAAGATGGCAAAATCGTTTGACATGAAAGACATGGGTGAGGCAAGTCATATACTTGGTATGCGCATTGAGAGAGACAGATCAAAGAAGTTGATTTGGTTATCTCAAACAAAGTATATTGACAAGGTTTTGCAACGTTTCAATATGGAGAAGGGAAAGGCACTGAGTGTTCCATTGCCACCATATGTGAAACTTAGCAAACAAGATTGTCCTGTGTCTGAGGAAGAATGGGCTGAAATGGATAAGATTCCATATGCATTTGCAGTGGGTGGTTTGATGTATGCAATGATTTCTACTCGCCCAGACATTGCATTTGCAGTGGGAGTAGTAAGTCGATACATGTCAAACCCAGGCAAGAAACATTGGGTGGCAGTGAAAGGAATATTGAGATACCTGAAAGCTACAAAGAGTATGCGTATATGCTATGTGAGTCAGGAGCTAAGTGTAAAGGGTTTTACAGACTCAGATTATGCAGGTGACTTAGACAACCGAAGGTCTACGTCAGGGTATGTCTTTACATTGGCTGGTGGAGCAGTATCATGGCGTTCTAGATTACAAGATTGTGTTACTCAGTCTACTACAGAGGCTGAATATGTTGCAGCATCAGAGGCATGCAAAGAATCAATTTGGCTTAATAGACTAGTAACAGATTTGGGAATCAAAGAAGAGATGCCTATGTTATATTGTGATAGTCAAAGTGCTATACAATTGGCTCGCAATCCAGTTTATCACTCAAAGACAAAGCATGTGGATGTGAAGTATCATTTCATCAGGGAAATGCTCGAGGATAAGCAACTTCAGCTTGTCAAAGTTCACACCACAGAAAATCCTGCTGATCTACTTACAAAAGGACTTCCCTCAGAGAGCTTTGCGCATTTTCGCAAGCAGTTAGGTGTAGGGTAGTACATCACTTCTCTACATCTCTTGTATATTAGCTTGTATAGTAGCTTCTCTCACACTTAAAGTACCACATTGGACTTTAAGTGGGAGGTTGTTGGGGTATAAAGCCCAATGTGGTCGCCCAGGTAAGTGGGCGGGCCGCCAGGTATGTACACATATTCTTTTGTAAAAACCTAATAAGAACTCACTATGCTCTACACATTACAGTAGAGAGAGTTCACCATATCGTCGTGCTCTTCTTCTCGCACTCTCTCTCGCGTCGCACTTCCGCTCGTACTCCTTCAACTAAGTCCTAGGATCTCAAAGGAATTGCAAGAATTCCAATAGTCTTTCAAGGTAGAAGATAGTGTATGTGCACAGTTGGCAGGGATTCTCACCTATACGAAAGAGATATTAAGGTGCCTGAAGTGAAAACCCTACCCTTGCCAAAGCATACCTAATTCATTCACCTTGTTCTTTGATGGAGCATTCAAGAAGGCCACACAAAAATCAGGGGGAGTGCTTGGTGTTGCTTGATCGAAATGGTGTGGCTGTTTTATGAAAGAACATGTGCTTTTGTCAAACTCCATAAGCAATAATGAAGCAGAGTACGATATACTACTCCATGGCTTGCAGATGTGTGTTGCTCTGAAGATACGACGTCTCATGGTAAAAGGGGACACACTTCTCATTGTAAAGAAAATCTTAAGCATTTGGGCATGTAAAAATGAAACATTAAGGCAAAAGGTTCATTGGGTTCCTCGCAACTGCCAATGCGCTCTGACTGTCAGTGTAGATAGTGTTGGCAATGTTCTGTCCAACAGCCAAATCAGCCATAAGGCGTCTGAGCCATACACACTCAACCGTAGCTGTGAAGACTTCCCTATACTCAGCCTCACAACTTGAAGTGGCCATAGTAGGTTGCTTCTTGTAGAGAGTGCATTGCAATGCGTATGTTCTCTCAGATCATATGTGGTTGATATGTGGAATTGACTAGAGTGCATTGCAAATCTCATATTGTGTAGATTTGATTGCTTTCTTAGTGATTGTTTTTCTAATATATATTGAAATTTTTTTTTCTATTTATTTAAACTAAACATCTAGTTCTTATGTCTGCAGTATTAAATTGAAAGCAATGGAGAAAAATGTCAACACAAGTGATACGAAGAAGGCAAAGAATTAAAAAGCCCCTAGCAAACATGGGTTTTGAATCTCAAATCAAAAAGATTGTAGAAGTTGTTTTTGAGAATGAGAAATACTCAAAATTGCCAGATATACTAAAGCGAATGATGGATGGAAGTAAAGTGATCATATTTATGGAGAACAAAAAGAGGTTGTGATCAAGTTACTAGACAACTTCCAATGGATGAATTTGCAGCTTTATCTATCCATGATGATAAGAGTCAAGCTGAACGAGATTGGCTTTTTTTTAATTTAGATCTAGCAATAGTGCTATAATGACAACAACAGATGTTGCAACTCGGAATTTGGATGTGAAGGACATAAATCACAAGAAAGCAAAACAACAACAAAGACCGCACCGACATTGACAATGAGGTCATGTCAGGGAAGACATGAATTCGGAGGGGCAAGTGTTGACCCATGGGTCAACAACACGACATAACTCAATTTCCATACCAAAGTCTTTTTTTTGATAGTTATGACATGATGTGGATTATGGTTAAAAACATCATTTATAATGAGTAGTTATTCTAGTTGTAGGAGCCGGGGTGCAATGGCACTTCCAAATTGTAAATACAAAGCCATTTGACCCCTTGAACTCTATTTTGATTTAACCTATGATAGCCTTAGTATGTAAGGTACCTAGGTCTTTTTGTAAACAAAACTTAACCATAATCAAAGTTTTAAGGTGTCATTGACTGTGTGTGAGAGAGAAAGAGAGAGAGTGTGAGCTTCATCCTAACGCTACTTATTGCTTTGTCATCGCATTGGAGATTCAATTGCACCATCACAATTGGCTCAGAGAGAGCTACACAACAATGCCAAGCATTCCTTGCAAACCGAAGCACGTGTGCTAACGCATCTACGAGCTATTTGTGGTTATAAGTGTATCAAATGATGTCTGTTTTTTGTGTGCAAGTAGTCATTATAATTGTGGTGACACTAGGTAGCTCCACAACAAAGATAGTAATTGATCTCTCTCTCTCTCTCTCTCTCTCTCTCTCTCTCTCACGACCCCCTCTCTCCTCTTGACGTACCTACAAAGATGGTCATCTCTCTCTCTCTCTCTCTATATGTGTGTGTGTGTGTGTGTGTGTGTGTGGCTCAACAAAAAACATCCAGTGCCCGATATGGGCCCTCTATGATATTAAGTTGCAGCCCGCCGGGCTATAGGGTTTTCTCAACGGGCCCATAGGGAAAATGCAAAAGCCCGGCGGGCTTTTTGTGGGTTTCCAGGTTGCTCTGAACCGGCTTGTTTATGATCATGTTAACTGTGATTATGTAAATATGTCAACAAGACCTTGTGATTACACAAATTTTTTGGTAATTACGTAAATATTAAATCCCTGGAGCCTCAAGCTACTTCAATCAATGGAGTTATCATTGCAAATACTGCAACACAACAAATGAAGGCCCTAAGCAATAAAGCCTCTATTTCAAATGTGCCTCATCAATGATAATGAGCCTCTGCAATAAAGACATCTACATTGCCAAGGCAATTGCATCAATCACCACAATTCAAAGTAGAACCACAAAAACTCCACGACCAATGTCTAGGGATGGTGTGAGGTGCACGACCTATAGCGATTCCAAAAAACCTAGCGCAGGCAGACATCCTTTAGATAGTCGACTAGGCTTGTAAGGAAATCCAATGGACGACACCTCGGACTTGCACCAAATCCATGGGATACGAGCCAAAGGAACCTAACCTAGTTCTATCTTGCATACGGAAGCATGGTTACGTAACTGTCTTCTAGTTCCCATCAACACCCTCAACCCCGCTTCGAGATGCGGTGGGAAAGTGGAGGTACTTCACCCTTGGTTCAAGGCAGGATGCTTTTTTCCCAGTGTTTCATGGGCACAACCATCATACTTTGCCCAAAGATGAGGGACTTAATCTAAGAGGGAGATCTAAAGAAAAACCTAATATTGGAAAGCACTCAACTTATCGGGTCCACCCAACACTATGGAAATGGTGTCACAAGAACAACCAATTCCCCCGCTTGCCACCCCGCACGCACCCATAATTTAACTAATTACTACCACATTGTTAAGACATTCAAAAGAATATATTCTTTTACTTTAACATGTGCACAATGTGCTTTCAAATAGCCCTTTAAACAATGGAACACAATATTTAACCTTGTCTACCATTTAAAGAAAAGAAACCTTTAAAAGAGCGAGAGAAAACATCAGTTTTTGTACACAACGGGGATCTCCCTCTTTGAAAAGAGCGGACGGCGGTTTAGACGATCGCCCACTCCTCCCAAGAGGAAAAGATCAACACACGATCCTTCTCCTCGTCATTCTGTAAGGGAAGAGAGGAAACAAAGGAAGAAAAGGGCTAGAAAGAGGTCACCCTCTTCTCCTTCTTCTTCACCTTCCTCCTCCTCCAACGAAAGCTATGGCTATTCTCATAGAGAATATAGGAGGGGAGGACATCACAAATCATATCCGACATGGCAAAGGTCACAAAAGCTAAAGAAATTCAAGGAGGGAGGAAAGGTATCTCTTTTCTCACCTATGATGTCACCTTTGGTGCTACCGACAAAGTGTTGGCCTTCATCCAGCAATTTGATGCGGCCTTTGGAAATGAGGGCTTCACAGACTCCTCCGAGCTATGCCATGTAGCTATGCACTTCCAAAAATTAGCTCGTCAATGGTGGGCTAGCCTTTGTGGCAATGGCAAAGACCTAAAGACATGGAAAACTCTACAAGGTTCCATCAAGAAGCAATTCCTTGCAAGCGATGCAAGTGGACAAAGTGCTTACGGAATGGTGCAGCTTAAATCGTCTTTCTCATGAGTCTATCCACAAGTATGTAGACAAGTTTTGGGATTTACATCTCAAGGCTACTATCTTTCAAGATAGACTTTGCCAAGAAAAAGCAGCAATTTTGTGCAGATTACCTGAAGAGATGGCCGAATATATCAACTCTCAACGTCGTAATCCATCACACAATGGTTGCTTCACTCATCAATTTCCATCAAGGGGCTAGATAGAATGTCAAGTCCATAGGAAAAAAAAGGCAAAAATGATGCAAAGGGGAAAACCAATGCTCAAAATTCTTCCCAAGGCGCTTCCAAAAAACAACAACAACAATAGGTCCAAGGAAAAGGGAGTTTACAAAGGCAAAACAAACTCTCTCCTGAAAATCTTGAAGCTTTTTGGAAGGACCATAAGTGTTTCAAGTGTGGTGAGCAAGGACATGGCTATTGTTCTTGCCCCAAAAACAATGCTCACAATGAGACTCCTAGGGGTAGGGGCGCACATGCTCGCAAAAGATCTTGGCAAGCTCGATGGCCACCCACTTCTCGCGCACCATGTGCTCTCGCATCTCCAGGAACGCCACCAAGTCCTTGTAAGGATCCATTGGATCGAAGTTGTCAAGCGGCACCTCGTCAAATTTCATGCCTTTGAATCCCATCTTTGCTTCTCTGCTGTTGTTGTTGCTGCTCCTCCTTCCTCGCGTAGGTTTATGTTGTGCTCACGTTCACATTAGCCATGAAGCACGGAGAAAAAAAAAAACAGGCAAAGTTTCAAACCCTAGCAGGGGGCATGGCTCCCACTTCATAAATGCATTGTTTTATATAGTGTTGTCCATATTTGACTAACTCTAGTCAACACACCCAACACAAAGGCAGGTGCACAGACATATAAATGCAATAGCATCACACACACACTCACACAAAATATAGAAAGACAAAGGAGGGAATGCTTTAGCCTATCACTCACTCTCTCTCACACACACACAAAATAGATAGATAGATAGATAGATAGATAGATAGAGAGAGAGAGAGAGAGAGAGAGAGAGAGAGAGAGAGAGAGAGAGAGAGAGAGAGAGAGAGAGAGAGAGAATGCTTTAAACATGGCATGCAACATCAAATTGTCTATGTGTACACAAGAAGTTCTGGACAAATTCTCACAATAATTCCCACATTGTGACTTACCTTAACATCATGAGCTTCTATGAGGGAGGCACTACATACCTAGCTAGGTACAATTGGGGACAGGGGACCGACCCGGCGGAGGAGCCAGTGGTCCCCTGGCCCCAATCGTACCTAGCTAGGTATGCGGTGCCTCTCAAGCAGAAGCTCATTATGTTATTCATTGTAAGATAAATACTGGAAAAGGCTCTGTTTTCCTACATGAGAAAATTTCTAAATCTTCTTGTGGTATGTGGGGGAGTGTCCATTGTCTACAAAACTTTGACTTAATAAGAGTCATATGGAGTATGCTCACATGAAGTTGGGATTCTTTTTCACATACAACTTGTCATGGACAAGCAACTTTCAAGAACACCCTTCACCAGTGTTAGAAAAACACCGGGGTACAATGTATTTTAACCGGCTAAAATCATAAAATTCCGGTTAGATTTTGAGCTTGCCTTGAAGAAAATTGGAAAATTTAAACAAGTTTTAGTGTAAATACCGGCAAAAGCTTCAAATTTTGACCTAAAAACCGATATAATTTCAAGTGTGCCCTTATTTTCTTCGGTTAGGAAAAATGTATTTTTCTAGCCTTGCCCTTCACTTTATGTTGAGAATGGATGAAAGTTGAGAATGGATGGACTCTATTTGATTGTCCCTTCAATTAATAAGGACGGTGCACTTGGAGCACAATGGTTGCCACTTGTGCTTTGTAGCGTACACTACAAGATATGCAGTGGATTATGGTGCTATTTTTTGTGCTTTTTGATTTGCTTGCCACAAAAGTGTTGCAAAAAAAGTCACTAAAAGCATTGAAGTGATCAAAGCCAGAAGTTTTGAGGCTTCCTATCAATGCCAAAATTTCTAATGCTAAATATATTTCATTAGCATTGGAATTTTAATGTTCAAAATGCCAAAAATTCTAGTGCTATTATGTAGACATAAGCGTGGAAAACTCTAGTGTTATACAATGTGTACTCTGAGGGTGCACTATGTAATCATGTTAATGTATAACGTGAGTTCGAAAGGAGGGGTTTTAAAATGTAAAAATTTTAGAGAATTTAAAAGAGATACATTAAAATAAAGGGTTTTTATATTCAATTTCAAAAAACAAATCTTAGAATAAAGGATGATTTTATTCATTCAAACATGCTAAAAGAGGGGTTTTTTTAATACCCCATGAATGCAAGTTATATAAGAGGACAATGAACGGTGAACCCCTTGAGAATGTCTATAACCAATGGAATTTTGGACACTTTCAACAGTGTGTAAGAGTTGAAAGTTTGTCATTGTAATTTTTGGCCTAGCCAATGGGGAACCTGAGTGATAGTCCACTTTTTTTGGGAAAAATAATTTCTCTTTTCTTATAGAAATTAATGGGAAATTCATTTATTGTCTAGAATTTCTTGAAGTTCAATATGTTGGTCCAAATTAATGCGAAATTCAGTTATCGACTGGAATTTCTTGGGTTTAGGGAAGAAATGATATCATGATTTTAATTCTCTATACTTTTGATAGTACTCTCCTCAATAAAGGAGAGTACTATTGCAATGGTTCCCATTTTATTTGCACTCTCAAACTAACCCGCCCACACTTAGGGTACTAGAGAATGGTGCTCCCTATCTTTGTAAAATAGTGCTAGCATAGTCATGTACGAAAACACAATGTCAATCCAGAGACTAAACCTGGTTAGCGCATGGAAGCTTAACACTTGTGGGAGAGTTCACATAGGCATTATCTACCACTTAACATTCCTATCATGCATTAAGCCCAATAAATCACTTAATCACTATGCACTCTACACTAATCAAGAGAACAAGAAGGTGAAGAGTATCCCCCCCCCCCCCCCCCCCCCCCCCCCCCCCCCCCACACCCCCAACAAACACACACACACCTTTAATCACTAGGCACTCTACACTAATCAAGAAGTGTCCCCCACACCCCCAACACACACCCCCTTATTCTACACATTCATGCATTCTCAAGCCCGCATAATCATTAACTGAATTTTCTATTGCACACACACACACAACCGCAACCAATAAATTCTCATTGCCATATCCATGGGCAAAAGTAATATTCCATGGAGACTTCACACACACACTTAGCATGTACACAATTGGGAAAGCGAGAATGCATTTAACTAATCACCATCAATCTACTTCAATGGTCAAATGAAAGGGAAGAGAATGACTTCTTCATTTATAGAAGAGCAAGAGCTCAATATATTACATAGATGAGAGTAAGATTGAGAGCCACAAGGGCTAGAAAGCTCCGAGAGCTTTGCTTTATAGCTTAGGCAAGTATACTAGATTATGAAATAGACTCCAATCCCTCTCTTTCTTGGCTTATAAAGGGATTTACAAAATGAGCCCACACTAGGCTGGTCGGACACTTAATTAAAAAGAGGGCTAAATAAAAGTTAGAATTCACTTATAAGTCCACAAAAAGAAAGGCTTAAATTCTAGGCAAGATTATAGGCAAAATTCAAGGCTTAGATCTTCATGTAGCGGGTTCATTAAAAAATGACATAATTATACGTGGACTTGTTCCCATCATATAGCCTTCCGTAGCTTGCCTTGGAACACTCCGGATCCCCCTTCCTAACTTCAATGCCATCCTCAGTATTGGTGCTTAGGTGCAGTTGTTACCACCAAGGTTGTTCCACTTGCTTGGCAATTTGATGTTGGCACTCTTATTGCTCTTAAGTGAAGGGTGGACTATGAGTCTCAACACTACTGCTAGCCTATTGAAAACTCACATAGCCTGTGTGGAGTGGGGCTGATGATTATGTTGAAAACATGGCTTGAGAAGTAGAGAAACTTCAACATAAACATTTCTTCCCATGAAACTCCATCATAAACATTTATTCCCATGTCACCATAAAGTGTGCTGGCATATGTTGTAGATGTGCATAGGAGCCCTAATAAGACATATTTAGGAATTTTGGGAATTATTCAAGTCCCATTTTTTATAATTCTAATACAAAAACCTGGTATTTTTTTGTATTTGGAGATGTCATCTATTTTTGGGCACAATCAATGTCCCATTAAAATATATCCCTTGACACATATCTATAGGGGTGTCTGTATTTAAAGACATAGGTACATACATCAGTTGCAAGGACATCAAAAGTGTGAGGGATGCATGGCACTAAACTTAATTTGAATTATACAACATTCTTCATGTGAAATAAGTGCTTTAAATTAATAGCACAACTTTGAAACATTAAAATAAATCTTTGGCTATATCAACAACACCAAATTTTTCCCTAAAATACTCAAAAATGAATTTTAGAATTGAAGGGTTCTCAAAAGAGTGTGGTGTTTAGAAACACCAAGATAAAAAATAAAATCCAATTGAAATATTAATATGATATCCAAGTATTTTAGAATTCATCTTTAGGAAAGATAAAACTCCATCCAATGACTATAAATACATTCTCAAACATTGTGTATTCTCATGAGTTGCTCCAACAAAATACTATGCCAAGAAGCCTATTTACAAAACCTTTTATCTATGATTTTTTTCAAGCTATAAATTGCTATCTATAACATTCTTTTTCTACAATTCTCATTAGTCTTGCCCCACATGGTACTGCTACACTAAGATATGGAGGCAAATCTTGAACTTAAGTTTGAGCCTACAAAATAAATGTCAATCTCTTGTTAGATACACATAGTTTATGAGTTGCACCTAGCATATGTAGCTGTTACACTAGGATATGACATAAGTCTGGCCCCACATGATATTGCTACACTAACATATGGAGGAAATTCTTGAACTTAAGTTTGAGCCTACATTATAAATGTTAATCTCTTGTTAGATACAAAGAGTTTATGAGTTGCACCTAGCATATGTATTTCTACACTAGGATACAAAATTTTGAGCCTCACTTGGAACTGCTCAGCTAGGAGTCTATGCCAAGGACTTTTGAGGTTGAGACTTATATACAAGTGCTTTACTAGCTCTCTTGGTTAATCTTGACCTTAATTTTTAGACTCGACGGTGTTTTTGATATTCTTGTCTCACCAAAACCAAACTTGATTGCCCTTACTATATTTTCATAATAGTTAATTCCTTGATCTTGCTATAATTTGTGGATGGAACTCTAAATAGAAAAGACATTCTTTGTGATGAATTTTGTCTAATTAGTGAGGCTCAAACTCAATTTTGATCTTCCCATAATGTGTTAATGATAGATGTGCATAGATGACACTCAAATTAACAATTGATTCTAAGAAAAAGTATTTGGAACCCACTATTTGTATAGTATCACATAACAATGACGAAGGAAATTTGGAATGGCGGCCTCTATACCAAAACAAACTCCATTGCGCCACAAGGGAAATGAGATAAGGGCACCACCTAGTCTTGGAAGCGTGGGCTAGGACCGCTACACAAAGAGAGAGAGAGAGAGAGAGAGAGAGAGAGAGAGAGAGAGAGAGAGATCACTATGAATGAAGCATTAACCTTAGTGTGTGTACAAGGAATGGATGACTTCAAACACTCCCCAACACAAATAGTCATGTAGATTACCAAATAACCACTCAAGGATTAGCCAAGATCACATCAAGCACTCTCACACACATATAAAAGATTTCTCTTAATTAACATAGTAAGAGGAGGAGAGGTTACTAGCATGAAACAATTTGCACTCTAAAATGTGCAAGAATAGAGTGAATGAATGAGCTTATGGGCTCATGGTGAGTGATACAAAGACTCAATGGGGCTGAGGGAGGCTTGAAATTACAAAGGGGAAGGCATCTTTATATAGGAAAGAGAGTGATTAGGAGTGAGGTTAAGATCCAAGTGTAATTTGTACAAATGAAGCTTGATTAGGGACATTCAACCAATGAAGAAGCTCCTTCCAAGTGATTTGTTGACCAATTAGCTCCATCATCACTTGTGTTGTCTTCACTCCTTCCTCCATAGCTTGAGTCCAAGAGCTTCCTTATTTTAAAATGTAAAGAATCTACATAAAATCAATACATATCTAGTAATAATAGAAAGGGGTTGAATGAGAACTTATGAATTACAACAAGATTAAGCATGACTTGAGAGGTGATTAGAAGAGGAATTGTGATGGGTTTTTGAGCTTGAGAGAGAGGAGGAAGGAGAGGAGGGTGAGAAGACTAATGGCTGATTTTTAGAGAAGGTCTCAATGTGGAAAAGGAAGGGTGTGTGTGTGTAAAGGTAGAGGGGGTGGTCTCCACCACAGTTGAAAAAACTGGCATCCGCCATTTTGGCCATATCTCCTAGACCGTAGATGCAAAAATTATAAAAAACATATGGCCAGAATCTCCAGCTCATCAGCTACAACTTTGATGAAGACAACTTTTCTTGGATCGGAGTGGAAGTATTTGTTAAAAATTCAGCAAAATCATGTGTCTGGTTCCTTCCTTTACCAAGTCTTCCACTTGGGTCCCATTTGTTTGAATCATCATATGGCTCCAAAGCCATGATGATATGAGCCACTCATGACCCTTGAATCATGGGTGCATGGCTCCACAACCACATCATATCTTTTCTTTTCACATTTACATATTTTCCCTTCCCTTTACCACTAGGTTCTCCCTCTACCTTTCACCTCCGGTGAACTAGTCAAGAAAAAATTCCTATCAAATCATTTTTTTAAAAGTTTTCCAAGAGGTTGTTCTCACTCTTTCTTTTATTGTAAACCTCTAGAAGCAAGGAAAACCAACAAAATATGATAAACAAAAATTTGTGATAGGCTCGGATCATAGCCCCCCCAAACCTAGCTAGGGGTATTTATGCCTCTAGCCTACTTTCTTTGATCTTGAGCTGACCTTATCCTGATGTGATAAGGCTTTAGACGCCATCCATTTGTCCTGGTCTTGTGCACTTTACCATCAATGTCTTGAAGTCTGTAAGAGCCATTTTTGAACTTTTTGGTGACCAAGAACAGGCCTTCCCATCGAAAAAGAAACTTTCCATCCTTACGAGTGTCGAAGCGATTGTCATATCGAAGCACCAGAGATCCCTTTTTGATGTCTTTGGATGCTAGCTTTTTGTTGAACTTTTCTCTGCGCTTCTCTGCTTCTTGAGAATAGTGGTTGATGGCTTCTTCACGATCCAATTGCAGCCTCTCTAGATCCATGATCCTTTGATGTACTTTCTCCTTTTGAGAGCCTACATGGCTACCCAATATTCGAAGACTTGTTAACTTCACTTCAATGGGCAAAAGCGCCTCCTTTCCATAAACCAAATGAAAGGGTGTGTACCCTAATGTGGTTTTGAAGGAGGTTCTATAGGCCCATAGAGCTCCATTCAGGTGTTTGTCCCAATCTTGGCGCCTGGCATGTACCTGTTTGGTGAGAATTTTGCAAATGATTCCATTTACCTTTTCCACCAAACCATTGCACTGAGGGTAGTAAGGAGTAGAGTGTTGATACTGAATATTTAGCTTCTTCATGAGTTCTCCTACCAAGTCTGCTCTAAACCCTGGTCCTCTATCAGATAGTATTTCAAGAGGGGTGCCAAACCGGCAACAGATGTGGTCAAAGATGAACTGACTCATATCCTTAGCAGTAATTCTATTGGTCGGCATAGCCTCAGCCCATCTAGTCATGTAGTCTACTCCCATGATGATGTACTCTTTACCTGACTGAGTGCGTGGTAGAGGCCCTATGGCATCAATTCCCCACTTCTCAAAGGGCCCATATACCTTTATTGGGTTCTGAGGTTCAGCTATGAGCCGTCGTGGTCCTGCTTTCTGACATTCATCACATGTTTGACACCAGTATTTGACATCACGATGAAGACTTGGCCAAGTAAACCCAGCTTGTAGAACCTCTCTACTAGTGACGTCGTGTGCAAAGTGTCCTCCGCACATATCATCGTGACAAGCTTTTAAAATCTCTTCAATTTCACTCTTCAAAGGCACTCTCCTAAGCACACCATCCTTACCAAGACAATACAAGTCATCATTTACTATGCGATACCTGGTAGCCTTCCTAGCTAACCATCGCCTTTCCCCTGCATTCAAGTGTTTAGGAGCCTCTCCTTGCTCCAGAATGTGCATAATATCTTCCAAGTCCTCCTGGCCTTGCTGAAGTGGAAGTTTGATGGCCACTGCTCCCACTATTGACTCATTTAACTTTGATGATGCTAGGTGGTCTGCATCCTTGTTCTAGTCTCTTGGCACATGATGTACTTGTGCCTCCCTAAATCTCCTCATAAGAGCTTTGGCTTCTCTCATTTTAGTAGAGAGACGGACATTTTTGCAAGCCCATGTACCTTGCATTTGCCTTACCAAAAGCATGGAGTCACCAAAAGCGTTTAATCTCTTAATTGAATTATCGAGGCACCAACAAAGGCCATGAATTAGAGCATGATATTCTGCTTCATTGTTGGAGTGGACATCTTCTAGAGTTATCCCTTCACCATGGATCCTCTCTCCCAATGGAGATAAGACCACGATGCCTGCAGTTGCCTTATCCTTGGTTCTCTTGTATGCTCCATCAAAGTAGAGGCTATAAGCATTGACCAAAGCCTCTGGAGCTGGAGGTGGTGGAAGTTCCTTTCTCTTCAAATGGAAAACTTTTTCATAGCACTTGTTTGTTAAAATGTCGGCTAAGCATGCTCGAGTTGTTCTTTCAACCTGTATTGTATAATCAAACTCTTGAAGTCGCCCCACCCACTTTGCTATTTTGTCAGAGATTTCCATATGTTGTAGTGCATAGGGAAACATATCCTCCACAGTGATAATTACAAACCTCTTCGGCAGTAAGTATGGCCGAAATTTGGTTACCGCAAACATGAGAGCTAACACTAGCTGTTCCATCAGGGTGTAGGCCTTCTCTGTGTTTTCCATGAGGTGGCTAGCAAAATACACAGGCCTCATAAAGGATGTTTTTGGATCTTTTTGTAGGAGGGCAGCACCAATGGCCTCTTCTCCCACACTAGGGTTTACAAAGAATGTTTCTTCCCAACAAGGTTGGAGGATTACAGGGAGTGACCCTAACATTTTTTTAATCTCTCTAAAATGCCCATCACTTTCTTCACTTCAAACAAGCGTCTCTTGACGAGTCAGTTGTTGTAGAGGAAATATCACTTGGGAGAGTAAGTGTATGAATCTACTCAAATATCTAGCTTTTGCAAGAAAGAGATTAATTGTTTGATGGAAGTTGGGGAAGGTAGATTTAGCAATGTTTCTATCTTTTCAGGATCTGCCTCGATTCCATCAATGGACACTACATGCCCTAATAGTGTAACCTTGCTTTCCCCAATGTGACATTTGTCCTTATTTAGTTGTCCACCCAGCTTAGCTAAACGAGTAAATCCTTCATCAATCTTGCCGAGATGCATACTTTTGGAGCTGTAAATACAAAAGTCATCTATGAAAACCCTTATGGACTTACCAAAGTAAGGTTGGAAGACCATGTTCATGAATGGTTGAAAGGTGGCTGGAGCGTTGGTGAGACCAAAAGGCATGACTCAAAATGCAAAACATCCCCATGGTGTGATGAAAGTAGTCTTTTTTTGGTCCTCCTCTGCAATGCGTATTTGAAAGTAGCCAGAGTAGCCATCACACACTGTGTATCTCTCATGGCCTGCTACTTCATTTAGTATCTCATCTTGAAATGGGAGAGGGAAGTGGTCCCTCTTTGTTGCAGCATTTAGTGGCTTGTAATCCACGCACACTCGCCATTTACCATTCTTCTTTGGCCTCACCACTACTGGGGAGACCCATTCTGAATCTTCTACTGGGTATATGAATCCTGCTTCTAAGAGTCTCTTCACCTCAGACAACAGTGCATTTTGTTGCACAACTCCTAATCGTCTTAGTTTTTGTACTACTGGCTTGCTCCCTTCTTTTAGATGGATATGATGCTTCACTGCAGTGACACCTGTAATGTGAGTGTAATCAGAAATAAACAATGATGCATGCTTCTTGAGAAAATTTACATAACCCTCCTTTTCTTCTTCCTTTATATCCTTGGATAACATCTCCTCTAGGCTGGCATCCCACACATTCTCCATTTGGATCCTTGGGTTGTCTTCTGATGAGGTAGTTTCCTTTATGGTGACGCCCATGACTTCGAGAGTGCTATCACTCTCTTCACTTGAACTCTCTTCCTCGTCCATGGATGAGGAGCATCCACTTGAGCTCCACTCATCAGCTGACGTTTCTAGTTCAAGGTTCTCTTGTCGCCCATTCTTTAGGTTATAAACCACCTTCCGACTATGGCCACCCATGCGAGGCCTCAACTCCAAGTCTCCTGTTGCCCAATCTTGCCTAGATCCTATACCCATGAGCCAAGGTCGTCCTAAAATAAGGGGGTATCCTTCTCCCTTTACTGGCATCACATAAGCATCAACCTCTGTAGTGATTCCAAAAACAGAAACTCTCAAAGCTTTCACTACACCCACACAAGTGACAGAGACATTATTGGCCATTTTTGCCCTAAATTTTGATGATTCCATTACCTCTAAACCCAATTGATGCATTAGATTTTCTGTCATGACACAAACCTCTGCTCCACTGTCAATGTAAGTTTTTGGAATCCGTTGTCCCTTGATTTGAGCCTCCACCAAAGGCACTATATCCTTGAGACCATATGCTTTGATTACACTTACTAGCTTACTTCGCTTTGCCCTCGTGCTCACCATTTTTGACCATTGTCGTCGAAGCTTTGGGGAGATATGAAGTAGTTGTGGCCAAGTAATCTTTGGTCCTTGAGAACTCACATCAGCTGTCAAGTCATAAGGTTGTGTCCGAGATCCCATAGGGAAATCAGAGATGTCAATTTGAGACCTAGTACGGGTCTTTCTCTTCTTGGCTTCATCTTTAGTTGCCCGAGATGTACTTGCTTCATTGCTTGCATCCTTGCTTGTTTCTTTACCTACTTCATCTTGGACACGCACACGTTTGATAGGCATTGTAGCCACTTCATCTATCTTCATCTTCCCTTTAGCTATTTCTTCCTGGTTGCTTCTGCCCTTGAGGACCTCCTCCATCCTTATGATGTTCACATTTGGTTGAGTAGCAGGGGCTTGAGCTTGAGCACGAGGTGGCTGCAAAATTTGAGGTTGCGGTTGCTCTTGTGCTTGAGCTCTAGCACGGGGAGGACTTACTTGTTGTCGAGGACCTCTGACAGGGTAGTCATATCTTCTGGGATGAGGGCAATTATACATGCCGTGGCCATTTTCCCCACAATTGTAACACAACATTTCCCTTGCTTGACGTCGCATTGGTGGCCGATTCCCACCATTTCCCTCAATAGGCCTTCTTGCACCCTGCACAAGATTTACTCTCAACCCCTCTAGCTGGTTTGTGAGATTGTTTATTTGTTGGAGCATATCTTCTTGTTGACCTCTATTGAGGTCTGGTGCATTAGGCACATTTGGAGGTATGTGAGAAGCTTCCATAGTTGTGATATTGCCTCCCAAAGCTAGCTGGCCAGCTTGGGCTTGATAGAGAATCTTTCTATTCTTTTCCCTAGCAATTCTTAAGGCATCTTCAAAAGCATTTGGAAATTTGCTCTTTACCTTCTCCCTTAGCAAGGGGTACAAACCTGAGATAAATCGATCCTTTTGGAGGCAATTGGGAGCTCGCTCACCAGGGTTTAGTGAGTCTGACCATTGCCCCCAAAGTTTCAGAAAACCTTCCTCATAGGTTGCATAACCATGAGGGTCAACTTGATGAAGGGCCAGAAGCCGTTGCCATAGTTCTTCTGCCGAATTAGCTCGTTGAAATCTTCGTAGGAAATCCGCCTTCAATCCCTCCCAATCAATTCTTTGGGTTGGATCTAGAGCCTGGAACCATACCCTAGCTTCTTCTTTGAGCACCAAAGGAAAAGCTCTCAATTTCAATGCTTCATCATCCCTCCCAGAGACAAGGAAAGCCATCTCCAAGTTATCCAAAAAATCCCCAGCATTTTCCCCACTACGCCCAAAAAAATTTGGGAAAGCCATCATAAAAGTGGGTTGCCTTCCTCTCAATACAGCACAAAGATGAAAACGTCTAGGCCCAAATCATATCTTATTAAGGGTAGAATAAATGGATTGATAGATGCATTAATCTCAGCTAGACGACGAGGGCCTAGTAAGTTCCTTATGATGTTTTGGAACCTAAGCTTTGTGCTAGCTATTATATGCACAGTTTGTCTAGCAAGAGGTTGGAAAGGTCCATATAAATCCGTATGATTCATGGAGTATTCTTAAAGCAAGATGAAGATGTGAACATCAAAAGATACATTATACTCCAAAATAGGAAATATTATAGGGTCAGGGGACAACAATATCTCTCTCAACCTCTCAGCTCCAAAATAGAAGACCAATCTTTGTTGGAAAAAAATCTTTCTATCAATGCGCACATTCACCCTAATATTCTGAACTGATTGAAAGTTGTAGAAAATGGGATTATTCATTGGTGCATTAAATACAAACGTCCATGAAGCACTTCATTGAAGTTGAGCTCTCTTGGCTCCCACCATTTGAGAGATGCGAAGAATTTGCTCACCAGTGATTAGCCTAGCTTTGGTGTGACCATCTTCAGCTTTGTAGAGTTCATAGGGTTCGATGGCTACCCTCTCAACCACCTTGAGCCTTCTTGCTAGTAGTAGTTGGAGTGCATCACCATATGTAGCCTCTTGCCAATACCGCACCCCATTGATGTGTAGCTCCCCCTCCAAAAACATGTTAATACCCGAGTTTGAGAGTGCTTCCACCACCTGAAGTCGAGGCTTCAAAGGAAGTGTCTTCACACTAGCCACAAAGCACTCAACACAATTTTTTGACCTAGGGACTTGATGACTACAAGATTTTCCTTGAAGCAAAGAAGGGTGTGTGTAGTTAACTCTCTTTACCCGCATACGTGTCGTTTGTCGATAAAGACGCTTCTTTTCTCGAGCTTCTTGGGGAGACCATAGTGGAAGTCTAGGAGAATTTGATGGATCTTCCTTCATAGGATTGACAGAGCGCTGCTTGAGAACTCCTCAGTGGGGGCACCAATTTATGACGAAGGAAATTTGGAATGGCGGCCTCTATACCAAAACAAACTCCATTGCGCCACAAGGGAAATGAGATAAGGGCACCACCTAGTCTTGGAAGCGTGGGCTAGGACCGCTACACAAAGAGAGAGAGAGAGAGAGAGAGAGAGAGAGAGAGAGAGAGAGAGATCACTATGAATGAAGCATTAACCTTAGTGTGTGTACAAGGAATGGATGACTTCAAACACTCCCCAACACAAATAGTCATGTAGATTACCAAATAACCACTCAAGGATTAGCCAAGATCACATCAAGCACTCTCACACACATATAAAAGATTTCTCTTAATTAACATAGTAAGAGGAGGAGAGGTTACTAGCATGAAACAATTTGCACTCTAAAATGTGCAAGAATAGAGTGAATGAATGAGCTTATGGGCTCATGGTGAGTGATACAAAGACTCAATGGGGCTGAGGGAGGCTTGAAATTACAAAGGGGAAGGCATCTTTATATAGGAAAGAGAGTGATTAGGAGTGAGGTTAAGATCCAAGTGTAATTTGTACAAATGAAGCTTGATTAGGGACATTCAACCAATGAAGAAGCTCCTTCCAAGTGATTTGTTGACCAATTAGCTCCATCATCACTTGTGTTGTCTTCACTCCTTCCTCCATAGCTTGAGTCCAAGAGCTTCCTTATTTTAAAATGTAAAGAATCTACATAAAATCAATACATATCTAGTAATAATAGAAAGGGGTTGAATGAGAACTTATGAATTACAACAAGATTAAGCATGACTTGAGAGGTGATTAGAAGAGGAATTGTGATGGGTTTTTGAGCTTGAGAGAGAGGAGGAAGGAGGAGGGTGAGAAGACTAATGGCTGATTTTTAGAGAAGGTCTCAATGTGGAAAAGGAAGGGTGTGTGTGTGTGTAAAGGTAGAGGGGGTGGTCTCCACCACAGTTGAAAAAACTGGCGTCCGCCATTTTGGCCATATCTCCTAGACCGTAGATGCAAAAATTATAAAAAACATATGGCCAGAATCTCCAGCTCATCAGCTACAACTTTGATGAAGACAACTTTTCTTGGATCGGAGTGGAAGTATTTGTTAAAAATTCAGCAAAATCATGTGTCTGGTTCCTTCCTTTACCAAGTCTTCCACTTGGGTCCCATTTGTTTGAATCATCATATGGCTCCAAAGCCATGATGATATGAGCCACTCATGACCCTTGAATCATGGGTGCATGGCTCCACAACCACATCATATCATTTCTTTTCACATTTACATATTTTCCCTTCCCTTTACCACTAGGTTCTCCCTCTACCATTCACCTTCGGTGAACTAGTCAAGAAAAAATTCCTATCAAATCATTTTTTTTAAATTTTTCCAAGAGGTTGTTCTCACTCTTTCTTTTATTGTAAACCTCTAGAAGCAAGGAAAACCAACAAAATATGATAAACAAAAATTTGTGATAGGCTCGGATCAACAACTTTCACAAAATAATGTACCATATTAAAATTCAATGCTTTTAGATAAAGACACCATATAGTCTAGCTAAAATAGTGTTTTAAGAACCTTAAGTTTCACAATTGATCAATTCAATATGATTTTTTACCTTTCACACTTTGTGAGTTTGTTGGTACAAGAGAATTGCATGCATCATAAAACTTGGTATCCCAAATACTCTTAGAAACATTTCTTGACATACTACTGGCTATACCTCCTCATTTCATTGTACACTTACTCTCCCATCTTGTACTTCTTGCAAACTTGCTCCCATGATAACTTTTTCCTTGTTAGATCAAAGAAGAATGAGAGTAACGCTCCTTTCAACACTTGATAAGTTTTTAACTTCCAAGTCATCTCATCCATGTCCACTATATTAGGGGTATACTTGCAATTCTTTAGCAATATGCTTTTGTTCAAGATTGCATTTTTCAGTTCAAGAACTTCACCTCTTGTTTGCAAGGCATAAATGCACTTGAATAATGTAGGTGCAAGCATTATTCTGCCTAGTGCTTATTGAACCTGCCAACCCTTCATAGTTAGAAATTTAATATTTTAAGATTTTTAATGGAACCTTTGTCAATTGTGTCTTCCTTCATATTGGGTAGAAATCCTTGAGCATATTGTTTCATAATCCTGACCCATCTCTTCTTTAAATCCTCATCATATAGAATCAAATGCAACTTGATTTTGAAAAATTGCTTTTGAAGTGTGCTCTCCATGGTCTTCACAAAGGACTGCAAAAATTCATATTCCAACATTCATTGTTATGATAAGGCATGCTAGGAGTGATCTTAACTTCTTTGAATACACTAACTTGTGGTGTTGAGACTCAAAATTAAGTTCAAGCCTTGCTTCTTGGATTGAATTGTTTGTTTATATGCTTGCATGGACCTGTGCAAAGTCTAAAATACATGGGCAATCTTCACTTGTTAGTGTTAGAACCTCTTGTACAAGTAAGGCTCAAGCCTAACTTCAAGCCACACTTTGAAGTTCTATATGATCTCTCATGGAGGGCATGCTTGAGCTTAGACTCTGTACATATTGATGAAAGGCTCATAGTAATACTTTCAAAGAATCAAACAAGTACCTTCTAAGACTCAAATCCCTTCTTGGTTTGATGTAACGTGGTGGTTTAGAAGGATAAACACTTCCTCGCAGTGGTTTAGAAGGATGACCATTTGCACTCCATTGTACTTATGATTCTTAGTTGATGTCTAGCAACAGTTCATAAGGACAACCAATTGCATTCCATTGTACTCATGCTTGCATCATTTTTTTGAGAAAAATCTCGTTTGGCATCGACTTTGCAATAAATCATTAGTATCTTTGGAGATTTCACAAGAGATATTTGGTGGGAAATTGAGAATAATGTTTAATCATCTATATTTGAATTGTTAACGTAATTGAGGGGTAACCTTTGCAACTTTTGCACCTTGCAAATGTTTTGGTAACACTAATGGAGTGTTTTTTAGAGATGATCTAATAGTCCAACATTGTGAATATTTTCTTTGGCATGTTTGACAAGGAAACATTTGATAGAAGGATCAAAGGCCATCAACATTGCCAATATCTCTTCTTGCATTTGTTATTGAATGAAGTCTAAAATGACATATTGTCTTCTTATCTTTTGCCGGAGTTTCAATTTCCATCATCTCCTCTTAAAAAACCTCTTTGCTTTTTTTTTTTTTCAATATTCTTCGATAGTAGAATTGTCCTTTGCCTTTATTTTCCTTGTGAGTCCTTCTACCTATTGCTCATGTGAACATTCTATCGATGCATTTACACTAGGGCCTTTAGAAAACTAATCGTGGTAAAGATATTCTTTGCATGCCGCTTTAAAGATCTTGCATCAACACTGCAAATGCACCCCTAACTGTGGCTTTCCTTGTCTTCTTCAAAAATTTCTTAGCTAGAATTCCTATTGGTTTCTTACTAAGTACAACTTCTTTGGTAAGATCAAGGTCCGCTTTGCATGTTTAATTGCCTTCACCAAGTCATCCACAAAATCAAAAAATGAGTCTTCTTGATTAGTAAAGTTGAAGATCTTCAATCCCAACTTTTACAATAGAGTTTTTTTCTCCTTGTTTTCCACCATTCATGTTTGCTACTACATAAAAACTACCCAATGATAAGCAAAACTTGTTTTCCTTTGTGTTCCCAGGGTCTTCACGAAGGATTACCGTATGATGTCACATGAGTGTACAATAGGGGGGATTTATGAGGCCAAAAAAGTAGATTTTACTAGAAAGGAGGGTACCATATATAGGGGGTAAAATAGTAGTTTTGGTGCACGTAGGTGACGTCGTCCCTCGGGTTTGTGTTGTCTCCAATAGGTAATACATTACATGCAAGGATGACATTGCTACATCCACGTCATCTTTGACACCCATAACAATCCCCATGTCTCCATATTTCATCGCACCTTGAGAAATCTTAGATCAATATCCCCTTTGGAGTTTGCATTGATATTGTAGGTTTCAACAAGCCATCTCACTCCTTCTTCTTTTGTTAATTCAAACTTCTTATCAACCTTTAAGTTTGGAGCAGTAGTATTGGCTTGAGTGGATATTTGAAGAGCATCCAATGTGAAGACTTGTGCACCTTGAATAAATAATGTAGTTTGGTACATTGGAAGACTCCATTCCTATTTTAAAAAATACCCAATTAAGAAACTAAACAAGGAGCACGGGTTCTAAGTTAAATAATACACTAGCATGTGTAGGTGAGGCTTGAACTTAAGTTTGAGCCAAAAGGTGTTGTTCTATGTCCTTTCTAGCCACAAAGATGTCATGAGGGTAGCCTTTCAAGCTAGTTCTACACTACCATATGTAAGCTAGGCTTGAAAATAAGCTTGATCCTAAAAGTGAATCTCTATGCCCTTGATATTTGAAAGGATATCATGATGCTAGCCTTGTGTGGTAGTGCTAAAGTATCATATGGGGTTTAAGATCAAACTTAAGTTGGAGCCTAAAATTAATGTTCTATTCCCTTGGTAGCCACGGGAATTTCATGAGGATAGACTTAGATGCTACAACTACACTAGCATATGTAGTTGAGACTCAAACTCAAGTTCAAGTTTGAAGGTGTTATTCTCTACACTTGGTAGCCACAATGATTTCATAAGGCTAGGCTTGTATCCTAGTGCTACACTAGCGTATGTAGGTGACGCTTAAACTTAATTTCAAGCCTAAAGATATGCCCTTGGTTAGCCACAAGGATTTTACAAGGTTATCCCTGCATAAAAGTGCCATAGTAGCATATGAAAATGAGCCACTTTCCCTTGGTAGCCACAAGGATTTCATGAGACTAGCCTTGGAACCCTATCACCCTAAACTACATTAGCATATGCAGTTGGGGCACATACTTAAGTAGGTGTTATTCTATGCCCTTGGTAGCCACAACGATGTCATGAGGCTAGCCTTGCATCCTAGTGTTACATTACCAAGTACCAACGAGGATCAAAATTATGTTTGATCTTAAAGGTGTTATTCTTTGCCCTTGGCAGCCACAAGGATGTCATGAGAGGTAGGCCTTTGGTGGTAGTGCTACACTAGCATATGTCGGCAAGATTCGAACTTAAGTTCAAGCCTCTTGCCATTGTTAGCCGCAAGGATGTCTTGAGGTTATCTTGGAACCTTGGTGTTTCATTAGCATATGCAACCAAGGCTCAAACTTAAGTTTGAGAATAAATGTGTTTCTCTATGCCCTTGGTAGTAGCCTCAAGGATGTAATACGACTAGCCATCCATGGTAGTGCTACATCAACATAGGTAGGCAAGGCTCAATCTTAAGTTTGAGCCTCTTGCCATTGGTAGCCACAAGGATGTCATAAGGCTAGCTTTTCACCCTAAATGAGCTAATGCTACACTACCATATGCAATTGAGGCTTAAACTTAAGTTTGACCTTAAAGGTGATATCTTATGCTCTTGGTATCCTCATGGATGTCATGAGACTAGTCTTGCACCCTAGTGCTACCATAGCATATTCAAGCGAGGATACACTAGCATATGTACTAGAGGCTTGAAGTGAAGCTCGGACCTAAAGGGGTTGCTCTATGCCATTAGTAGCCACAAGGATGTCATAAAGACAACCTTGCATAATAGTGCCATACTAGCATTTGAAGGAGAGGTTTGAGCCTCTTGGCCTTGGTAACCATAAGGATATCATGAAGCTATCCTTTCACCATGGTGCTACACTAGCATACACAATTGAGGTGTAAACTTAAGTTTGAGGCTAGAAGTGTTATTCCATGTCCTTGCTAGCCAGAAGGATATCATGAGGCTAGCCTTTCATCCTAGTGTTACATTACCATGTACCGCCGATGAGGTGCAAACTTAAGTTTGATCCTAAAGGTGCTATTCTTTGCCCTTGGTAGCCACAAGGATGTCATGAGTTTGGCCTTTCATGGTAGTTCTACACTAGAATATGTGGGCAAGCCTGGAATGTAAGTTCGAGCCTCTTGCCATTGCTAGCCAGAAGGATGTCATGAGGCTATCCTTGCAGCTTAGTGCTACAATAACATATGTAGGCAACACTCGAACTTAAGTTTGAGCCTAAAGGTGTTTTTCTACGCTGTTTGTATTACTCTCAAGGATGTCATGAGGCTAGCAATGCATGGTAGAGGTACATTAGCATAGCTAGGCGAGGCTCAAACTTAAGTTCATGTCTCTTGCCATTGGTAGCCATAAGAATTTCATAAGGCTACCTTTGCACCCTTATATGAGATAGTGGTACACTAGCATATGTAGTTGAGGCTCAAACGTAAGTTCGAGCCTAGCTAAAGGTGTTATTTTATGGTATCCTCGTGGATATCATGAGACTAGTCTTCTACCCTAGCATATTCAAGCAAGGCTACACTAGCATATGCACTGGAGTCTCGAACTTAAGTTCGATCCTAAAGGTATTTTTGTATACCCTTAGTAGACACAAGGATGTCATAAAGCTATTGTTGCATGATAGTGCTACACAAGAATATGCAAATGAGGTTTGAGCCTCTTGGCCTTGGTAGACATAAGGATATCACGATGCTAACCTTGGACCCTTATGCTACATTGGTATACAAAATTGAGGCTCAAACTTAAGTTCAAGATTAAAGGTGTTATTCTATACCCTTGATAGCCACAAGGATGTCATGAGTCTACCCTTGAACCCTAGTGTTACATCACCATGTATTGATGAGGCTCAAACTTAAAGGTGTTATTCTTTGCCCTTTGTAGCCACAATTATTTCAGGAGAGGTTGGTCTTTCATGCTAGTACTACACTAGAATATGTAAGCAAGATTCAGACTTAAGTTTGAGCCTCTTGCCAATGTTAGTCACAAGGAGGTCATGCGGCTTTCCTTGCACCTCACTGCTACACTAGCATATGCATGAGAGGCTCAAACTTAAGTTTGATCCTGAAGGCATTTCTATATGCCCTTTGTAGAACCCTCAAGGATGTATTGAGGCTAGCAATGCATGACAATGCTATAATAGCACAGGTAGGTGAGGCACAAACTTAAGTTTGAGCCTCTTTCCATTGGTAGCTATAAGGATATCATAAGGCTAGCTTTGCACCCTATATGAGCTAGTGATACACTAAAATATGCAGTTGAGGCTCGAACTTAAATGTGAGGTTTGAGCCTCTTGGCCTTAGTAGACATAAGGATATCATGATGCTAGCCTTGCACCCTTATGCTACACTAGCATACAAAATTGAGACTCAAACTTAAGTTCAAGCTTAAAGGTGTTATTCTATGCCCTTGGTATCCACAAGGATGTCATGAGGCTAGCCTTGCGTCCTAGTGTTACATTATCATACACCGATGAATCTCAAACTTAAGTTTGAGCCTAAAGATGTTATTCTTTGCCCTTGGTAGCCACAAGTATTTCATGAGAGGTTGGCCTTTCATGGTAGTACTACACTAGAATATGTAAGCAAGCTTCAAACTTAAGTTAGAGCCTCTTGCCATTGTTGGCCACAAGGATATCATGAGGCTAGACTTGCACCTTAGTGCTTATGCAATCGAGGCAAGAACTTAATTTTGAGCCCGAAGGTGTTTCTCTTTATGCTGTTGGTAGTACCCTCAAGGATGTCATGAGGCCAGCAATGCATGGTAGTGCTACATTAGCATAGGTAGATGAGGCTCAAAGCCTCTTGGCATTGGTAGCAACAATAATTTCATAAGACTAGCTTTGCACCCTATATAAGATAGTTCTACACAAGCATATGCAATTGAAGCTCGAACTTAAGCTCGAGCCTAAAGGTGTCATTCTATGCCCTTGGTTTCCTCATGAATGTCATGAGACTAGTCTTTCATCCGAGTGCTAAAGTAACATATTCAAGAGAGGATACACTAGCAAATGCACTTGAGGCTTGAACCTAAAGGTGTTTTTCTTTTCCCATAGTAGCCAAGGATTTCATAAAGCTAGACTTTCATGACAGTGCTATACTAGCATGCATATGCAGTCGAGGAGCCTCTTAGCCTTGGTATCCATAAGGATATCATGATGCTAGGATTGCACCCTTGTGCTATACTAGCATACACAATTGAGGCTCAAACTTAAGTTCAAGGTTAAAAGTGCTATTCTATTCCCTTGGTAGCCACAAGCATATCATGAGGCTAGCCTTGCATCCTAGTGTTACATTACTATATACCGATGAAGCTCAAACTTAAGTTTGAGCCTAAAGGTGTAGGTGAAGAATAACACCTTTAGGCTCAAACATAAGCTCAAGCATATTTACATTGTTAGCCAAAAGGATATTAGGAGTCTACCTTGCACCTTTCCTGCTACACTAGCATATGTAGGCAAGGCTCAAGCTTAAGTTTGAGCCTAAAGGTGTTTCTCCATGCCCTTGGTAGTAGCATCAAGGGTGTTACAAGCTAGCCATGCATGATAGTGCTACATTCTCATAGGTAGATGAGGCTCAAGATTAATCTTGGGCCTCTTACCATTGGTATCCACAAGGATGTCATAAGGCTAGGCTTTGCATCCTATATGAGCTAGTGCTATGCTAGAATATGCGATTGAGTCTCAAACTTATGTTCGAGCCTAAAAGTGTTATTTTATGCCCTTGGTAACCTCATGGATGTCATGAGACTAGTCTTGCACCCTAGTGTGACCATAGCATATTCAAGTTAGGCTACATTAGCATTTGCACTTGAGGCTCGAACGTAAGGCTCAAACTTAAGTTCGAGCCTAAAGGTGTTATTTTATGTCCTAGGTATCTAAATGGAGGTCATGAGGCTAGTCTTGCACCCTAGTGCTACAATAGCATATTCAAGTGAGGTTCAAACTTAAGTTCGAGCCTAAAGGTGTTTTTATATGCCCTCTATAACCAGAAGGATTTCATGAGGCTCATGCTACCCTTGGTAGCCTCCTAGGCTATTACTACAATATCATATGGAAATGAGCCTTGAAACGTAATGTTAAATCTCAACCTTTTGCTAGCTTCAAAGAGCTCAAGAGAATAACTTGAGGTGACTCGAAGGCATATTTAGGAATTTTAGAAAAAAGTGCAAAAAAGGTAATATTTTGCTTGTTTCCTTGAGAGGAAGTGAACACCGGTGTAGGATGCATTTTTGTTTGCCTAGAGTTATTGAATGAGGGTTGATGTTTAAACAATGTGCCCGAATGCAAGAAGATTTTTGGTTGAATGATGTGCCTATATTTTTTGCTAAAAGCTTGTTTACACAAATATATGCTCACCAATGATGCACAAATGTTGATTGTTAGGTTGGATGATGTACCTATCATGCATAGTTTTCCACCATGTGGCTAGTCTTTCCATTCTACAAAAAAGGTACTACAAAAAGTTTGAGTATCGAGTTTACACAAACTTGCAAATGAGGCTATACTTTGGTAGACATCTTTATCCATTGGCAGCCTTGAAGTCCAATTTTTGATTCTCCAGCTCAAGCTTGACTTTGAGGTTGTGGTCCAAGTCCCAAAGAATGCATGCTTTACCTCAAACTTGAGGTTGAGGTCCAACTTCCTTGTTCCAAGGATGAGGCCAAGCATGACACTTCTATACGGACCTAAATAAAAATTCAATTGAATCTATTAATCAGTGCTCGAAAAAAAATTATGCTTAATCTAATCCCACTTACAAGTTTTAACATTTACATAAAAAAATCAAATTTGAAGGTGCAAAAACCTACAGAACTTAAAAGATTTTAGATAATTCCAGTGTAAAAACCTATAAATATAATCAAATTCCCTCTTAAATTTCTGTTATGTAGGTTTTTCAAGCTTTTGAAAAAAGTTTATTTTAGTAAAATTCCCTCTTAAATTTCTCTTATGTAGGCTTTACAAGCTTTGAAAAAAGTTTATTTTAGTAAAATTCCCTCTTAAATTTCTCTTATGTAGGCTTTACAAGCTTTGAAAAAAGTTTATTCCTAGCACTGTAGTATCTATGCAAAAGAACAGGTCTTGCTGACAAAAGTGCACTAATAATTATGGAAAGAACACGCTGGCAAAAGTGCACTTTAATTTGAAATTCAAACCTAACGTCAAAGAAGATCGCAAGGGAATGGACTTGGTGTTTCTCCATCCATGAATCGCATCTCCACATGCGTAGGTGATCTCTCCAAGAGTAACCATTGCTCACTTAGCTATGTGCACACCCTAGTATCCCTCGCATCCATGATCTCCTCCTCTGTGTGTGCCTCAGAATTCCTCACAGACGTTCAAGCTGAAAGATTAGCTCTTGGTTTGTTTGCTTCTCTTAGCGACAACCTTAATATACTCACCCCTCTTACCTATAGTTGGAAAATCTTGGCAGGTCGCCTGGACCACTGATGCATGAAATAGTTGAGGTACATACCTCGATCGCACTCATCAAATATTTCCCCAACATGGGTTTTCCATCTCTGGCCCTTGTTTGTCCATGCATGCACAAAGAGAGGGGCTGTCGTCGAAGCTAGACAAGGACAAGGATGTGCTCAACTGTACTCGAGAAGCTATTGTGCATATCGAGAGGATGAAGGTGCTTACACTTGAAGCAAGTTTATGACACGATTGCACCAATGAAAAAAAATGCGGACTGACCTGCAGTAGTCCCAACAGGGAGTGGAGCTCAAGGCTAGCATACAGCCCTTGCGCTTTTGTGTGTGTGTATGTGACTATTGGGTGTGTGTGTGGGGGGGGGGGGGGGGGGGGGGGGGGGGGGGGGAGAGAGATATTGGAGTTCTTACGACCTTGAAGGGATTGCCGAAGAGGAGCTGCTTCACGATAGCTATTGGCATCCATGTCGCGATCATTATTGTATGAAGAAGAGGAGCATCTTTGCCTACACATGTGTAGAGGGAGGGTAGTAGAATCTGGAGGAGGGTTCAACTATGATCACCTGTGCTCGAGCACTTAATCGCAGAGCTTGTAGGCATTGTGCAGGACAGTGATAGCTCAATGATCCTATTTAATAGCCTTTCTCACCCAGTTGAGAGTCCTCATCGGGTCAAGAAATATCCCTCTTCTCACCACTAGTAAGTACCATCCACAAGAGCTCTAGTGCCAGCTCAAACATGGACGGCTCTATGCCTCTCTCTCTCTCTCTCTCTCCCCCTTTCTCGTAAGCTAGAGCTCCATGCCTTTATCTCTAGTAGTTCAAACTTAAGTTTGAGCTCATGTGAATAACTACCTAGGCTAGGAGCTCCAACTTAGGGTGCACTACATACAAAGCTGAGAGTTGCCATGTGTCTTCATTGTTCAAGTTTGTTCACATTGCCCAAGTGACATTAAATACTAGAATTTTCTTGGCAATATGAAACAAATAACTTGAGAGTTTCTAGTTACTGTACAAACTGCAAGACATTGGGCTTAGGAGTTCAAGCTTTCTTCACATTTCTTGCCACAAAGTGCATGGAGGAGGAGGTCATCCGAGGGGTGCAAGCCGCCCATCAAGCGAGTGGGTCCAGAAAATTTCCTTATTGTTTTAGGCAACAACATGCTTCCACATCTACAAATGACCCTACCCAACTAGATGTTCTAGACAATCTAAATGGTAACTTATATTTGAGCTCCATGCCTTTATCTACCTACTAGCTCAAACTTAAGTTTGAGCTCCATGTCTATGTCTACCTAGAACCTTAGTCGATCTCCAGGCCTCAATCTACCTAGAAGCCCAAACTCCATGTCTTTTTTTCCTAACATCTTGAGCTCCTATATCTATCTAGAACTTTGATCTCCATGTCAAATAGTTTGAAATAGTTTTTTTTATAGATAGTTTGACATTGTATAGCTTAGTAGGTCATTTGGTCAAAACCATTGCAATCTAGGCCCTGTATGAGTGATGGCATACCTTTGATGCAGTATAAAGTACACCCCATAAATGTTGTTTGGAAAGTGCTATAGAGTTATGGAAGAGAAATGATCAGGAAAAGCAGATAAAAGTGAGTATGTTAGATGATTCAACCTTGTCCTCATGTATTAGGAGAATCTTATGCAAGCTATGCAAACCCTTGGTGCAAGCAAAGACACTTTCTTTGATGACTTTTGGCCAAGGTGTATATGAGAACAAGCTCATCCTCTTTACCTTACATTGGAAGATAATACAAATGCAGGACTTGATGTAAATGAGGGCCACCATTGTGGTCTAGTTCACAATAAATATTTTGAGGAGCTCAGCCCAACTCTTGATGTGGAAAAGGGTGACTTTGTACTTGTGCAAACTAGTGATGCAAATTACCCAATTTGGCTAGGAGTGACAACAATAGACATTGGTTAGAACAAGAAGTCAATAAACCACTGACAAGTCAAGATACAATACTTGGCACTAATTTCAAAGAAGAAGAATGAAAATGATGTGGAGGTTTACAAAGATTGTTGGAACCCGTCTCTCTTGCAACTTACATTTAAGTTGTTCTCATAATGAAGTATGTGTGGGTGGATAACTTGAATTTGGATGTGTGTGTGTATATATAAATTTGTAAACTATCATGTCCAAACACACCATAGTGTATAATGGGGTTGTTGACTGTTAAGAGAGAAAGAGGGAGCACACAAATAGAACCCCAAAGTGTGTAGAATACACACATGAGATGATGTATATATAGAGGGGACCTGGGTGCCATATATAGAGAAGCCATATATTTAGTAGCTTCACATATAAGCTCAACACCCCCGCTCAAATAAGGGTCCCAAGATGTGGATGAAAAAACCCTTGTGGGATCAAGGGAAAAACCCACAGCTCTATATACACCCACCGTTATATTATAAAAATCATTGAATGTACAAATGTTCATAAGGAGCTACATCACTCCTTTTACAATGAATATTTTATGAGGAGTTATATTGCTCCTATCCTAACAAATATAATAATGAATAAAAAGGTTCAATAAAGAGGTGTAAAGGCTATCAATTAACTCGTAATCAGAAGTGTCTCCGTGAATCTGCTGTGTAGCTTGTCATCAATATGGCATCACCAAACATGCCTTCATAAATCTTTTATTGTCACCAAGTTTTTCTTCATGAGATCAATCCTACATAGATCATAAACTCAAAAAACATAGTCATGAAAATTATTAGCATCGTTAGTGAAATAATTACGTTCACAATTCCATAAGAGATGGTTCACGACGCCACTCTTTTGCTGACATATATACGCACAACAACATATGGTACATAAAGTATAAACGTAAAGGTACAAGATGCGTGATTACATGATGCAAATGATATGTGTATATACTACATAAAACGACATTTATCAACGTAGTGATATCAATGAATATTATCAAAGTATTAACAAAACATCATCATTGTATCTATGAAAATGAATAAATCATCATGGTATCAACGAAAAGCATCATGATATCACCGAGAATAATCATTGTATCAATGAAACAACATCATGGTATGACCGAGAATAACCATGGTATCAACAAAACAACATCATGGTATCACCGAGAATAAAACAACATCATGGTATCACCGAGAATAACCATGGCATCAACGAAATATCATCATGGTATCACCAAGAATAACCATGGTATCAACGAAACAACATCATGGTATCACCGAGAATAACCATGGTATCAATGAAATATCATCATGGTATCAACGAAAATCACCATGACCAAAGTACTAACAAAACATCATCATGGTACCATCAAAATTACTATGGTATCAACAAGAGATTATCAATAAAACGACGTAAACTATATCTTTGGAAGAATAATTGTACAAGAATCAATGAACGAATATATCATATAACAAAAGATTATGTACCATCAATAGCTCGATAGAATTTGGATGATCATCAATGGCTCGACTGAATCAAAACGATATGTAACTGTCTTTTGCAGCAAAGTTACGTCAGTAACAAATATATGATTGATAAAGAGAAAATATAATTTGATAAGTTTTCAATTATGAGGAAAATTAAAAGCAAAAAGTAAAATTTGCTTTTCAAACATATTCGCACTCCGAGAACAATAACCCAAAATCACAGCAGACTTTAGAGAAAGTTTCTTCAGCAAAGTTATAGAACACATCAATTCCAATGGCTCAAGCGAATAATTTCTCCAAAACCGTTGTCAATTAGGAGAAAATAAAAAAACAAAATAGTGAAAGTTGCTTTTCAGGCATGCACACAGTCTGCAAACGATAACTCAAAATCGGTGCAGAATTTGAAAAAACTTCCTTCTACAAAGTTGTAGAATACATCGATTCCGGTACGATCATGATCTGTTTCTGCAAAATCGTTTTCAATTAGGAGAAATATCAAAAACAACAAACGAAATTTTCTTTTTGGACACGTATGCAGTCCGCGAGCGAACGATAACTCAAAATCGCTGCAAAATTTGATAAAACTTTCTTCTGCAAATTTATAGACCACATCGATTCCGTTACCTTTCGCAAGTAGTTTCTACAAAATCGTTTTGAATTAAGAGAAAAATCAAAAACATAAAACAAAAGTTGCTTTTTGGACATGTAAGCAGTCCGCGAACGATAACTCAAAATCGGTGCAGAACTTAAAAAAACTTTCTTCTGCAAAGTTGTAGACCACATCAATTCTGTTGCCTTTTCGAGAGTAGTTTCTGCAAAATCGTTTTCAATTAGGAGCAAAATCAAAAACATAAAACGAAAGTTGCTTTTCGGACATGTATGGAGTCCGTGAACGATAACTCAAAATTATCGGTGCAGAATTTGAAAAAACTTTCTTCTGCAAAGTTGTAGACCACATCAATTCCGTTGCCTCAATTGGGTAGTTTCTACAGAATCGTTTTCAATTAGAAGAAAAATCAAAAACATAAAATGAAAGTTGCTTTTCGGACATGTACGCAACCCGCGAACAATAACTCAAAATCAGTGCAGAATTTGAAAAAAAACTTCCTACTGCAAAGTTGTAGACCACATTGATTTCGTTGTCTCTAGCGGGTAGTTTCTGCAAAATCGTTTTCAATCAGGAGAAAAATCGAAAAAAAAAACGTCCTGCTCTGATACCATGTTGAGAGAGAAAGAGGGAGCACAGAAATAGAACCCCAAAGTGTGTAGAATACACACATGAGATGATGTATATATAGAGGGGATCTGGGTGCCAAATATAGAGAAGCCATATAATTGAGTAGCTTCACATATAAGCTCAACATTGACAACTTACAATATTAGCATCCACTAAACATTGTACCACAACCTTCTTGTGTGCAACAACTAAGTACATCACAACCTCGCCTCAAGTCCATGTGACACAAAGAATTGTCCCAAATTTGTGCATTTTTCCCTATTTTCCTAAATATGTGTTTAATACTGATTGCCCACAAAGCCAATTTCAAAGTTGAAGGCCAAACCCCAATCCGGATTGTTGAATTTGCTAAAAGCAACACCCACTGGTGATGAACCTCATCAAAGGTTATCAAGCTAGCTCTAAACAACCGCATAAACTTCAAATCATTTGGTAGGAGAATTCGGGTACTTCTTTGTGCTTATCCTCCACAATGTTGAGCACTATCAATAACCAACGCTCATCCCTTGGCTCGTCACAACAAAAGTATATGGAAACTTTGAAAAGATGAGGGAATTTGGATTTCTATGCTTGACAGATTCAAAGAATTCCCAAGTGTAGTGACGGGGCGTAGGATAAAAAGAAGGATCAATCTAGAGATCCCTATGCACACCTAGATAATCCTTGATTGTCATATACTTCCCTATGAAGAAACCCTCCATTTTGGTTGATTGACCATTATAGACTTTATCTGCCAATTTTCAACATCGATCTCCAGATAGCCATCTCTACTCATATCTTTGCTTGTTACAGCATGAAAGCGGGTAATTTTGAATCAATCTTGTAGTAAAAAAGGGGCCACAAGGTCAGGTCTATGAGGAAGGCTTCCCTTTCTTGCTTTATTTATTGTAGCAGGCAATAATTTCATCCAGCTCATCATGGTACCATAATGTTGAAGATTGTGATTTGCATTGTATCCCATGAGCTAGGAGCTACTTGGTGAATGAGGTTGTTGGAGAGGTACTTGAAGAGGATCTTCTTGCATGGGTATGTGTGAGAGGTCGATTGGAGGCAATAGTGTAATTGTGGGCTCTTAAAAAAACAAAGACCTCTCACACATACCCATGCAAGAACCAGGAAACAAAGTGCTTGGAGGGCTTGATCCCTCTCCATTCACATAGCCCCACCGGATCATTGGTTAGAGCTATGTTCTCCAATTTCAGAAGGGACTTCATCCTCTCAAGTTTTTTGAGATGAGGTCCTCTTGACTACTTGTAGTAGTCATAGAGATGACAATCGTGAATCTAGAATTTGGCACTATCTATTTTGGGCTTTGAGCTAGGCTTGTGTGTATTTCAAAATAGCCTTGTAACTAAAAATATAATCTCTTGCTTGGGTTGGCACTTGCTTCAATAACTCCCCTACTTCTATAGGCTCCTTGTTGTGTTCTTTTGCCATAGTGGCCTCTTGTTTGGGCTTTTTGTTAGTACCTTGGGCAAGATTCCATTCTTATGTAAGGGTCCTTATTGTAGCTTTTTGATTGGTCATTACATTCTGAACCAATTTATAATGTTGTTTATGAAATATGGCCTCATTGTTTTGGGCTAAGGCAATGATGCTATGTTGTATCTTTGATTGGGCATTGTAAGTCTTTCCTGAACAAGCGTAGTGGTCATGCTTTGTTGCACCACTATCTTTTCTGCAAGCTATTTAATCTTGTAGTAGGACTATGGTTGTCAGTTTTGTAAGGTTGTCGATCACTTTAGAGATTGCTCTAGTTACTTATTGAGGGTGTTGGAAGGACTTCAATTTTCATACATATTGTAGTTGAAGACGTCCTCCACTTGATGTGCCAAAGTAGCTTATTGATTGTGTATTTCTAGTTGAAACTCCCTAGTTGTATGGAGTTTACTCCCAACGATTCATGTAATGGAGTTGGCATATTAACTTGAGAGTAGCGGAAATTAATGAGAGTACTTTTGAGAAATTACTTTGAGAGCATAGCGGGTGAATATAATTGATGATACAAACATAAACATAGCAATTAGTTAACTTGGCATGAACAATACTTTTGCAAGAGAGAGGATTTAGAGAAAATGACAATAGTTGAGGACCTGATTTATGTGGAGCCGGTCCCCCCTTCAATAGGCATTTGTATTATGATTTCTCCCATTAAGAGAGACTTGTTACAATACAATCTTTTTGTTCCTTGTGAACTAGGTGATGCAATGAAGATGGAAAGCTTCATGCATCACAAGAATAATATAAAATTTGAATAAATCTTTAACTATCCCAAGCCTCAATCCCAAGGCTTCAAACACCTTCGAAGTTGGAGAGAGCTAGCAGGGAATGAGCGTAGGAAAGAGGAAGAAGAAACATTTCATAGGAGAAAGAATTAGCTCCTCACTTATCATCACTCTTCTTGCTAGCATACATAATAGTATAGTAATGAAGATGGATAAGATGACAAGCTTAAGCATTGAAGCATGGCTCTTGGTTGGGTTTGCACTCCATAGCCAAGAGTGTTGGTGTAGGATCTCCACCTCTACTTGCTTAAAGAAGGAGGGGGAGCTCTTGCACTTTGCACTTCACACAATGAGAGTGTGTGTGGGAGAGTATACCCCCTTGGCAAGCCCCTAGCTTCTTGGTCGACCCCCCCTTGTAGCTCATGCTTGAAGCTCATTGAACCCCTCCATGCCTAGCCAATCACAAGCATGAGGTAAATCAAGAAACAAGGGTAGCCTTGGGACAAGTGTCCCCATTTCCCCTTTGAGAGAGAGAACTTGGTCAATGGAAAATCAATTGATTAAATCTCCTAAATTATCATTGGATCCCTTGGGTGGTCAACCAATAGGCTTCAGGCACACCATAAGGGTAACATGAGGAGGAACTTGACAAGTGTCCCTTTTGCTTTCTTTGTACTAGGCATGCCGTGTGTGAGAGTGTGTGTGTGTGTGTGTGTGTGTGTTCTCTCTCGTCCCCCCTCGTGTAGGGCTCACCCCCTCCTTGTAGGGATTGGGATTGACTTTTGCACACCTCAATCCACTCAACCTTGGGCTTGGATCCCACCACAAGCTTGGCCCTTAAGCCCCTCAAGCTTGGGCTGGCGGGTTCCCACCTCAAGTACAACCCTAACATCTCAAGCATGACAAGCACCTCAGTCATCAAGCACCTCAAGCATCTCAGCCATCAGTCACCTCAAGCATCTCAAGCACCTTAGCCATCAAGCACGACAAGCACCTCAAGCACCTTAAGCTTGGGCCGGGTTCCCACCTCAAGCTCAGCCCTAGCTTACCTAAGGTCAAAGGACTTTTACAATCATTATTGGAAGTCTTCAGTGAAGCTCACCCTAAAGTCTTATGCTCCATTGGTTAGCCTTGCTCTTTGATGGACCATCTCTCATTTGGGCCCCTTTACCATTGGCCCCGTGTTCAGATAGATCTATAATCACATGTCTATACCTTAACCCTTGGTCCCGTTTTATTCTCCCACATTAAGTGATCAATTTAATATGAGAAAATCATTTGAGTTGGTTAGATATTAGATTTTATGACATTACCTCTTTCTTGAAATCATAGTCCTCCTCGACTATTAGGTAGAAGAGATAAAGCCTTAGTCATTAGTAAATCTTACTTAGCGGGTAGAGAATCCCTTTTTACCCTACGACATCTTTCCAAAATGGATGACTAATCCATTTAGTGCTCGGGAGACATAGCTGCCGTAAGTATGTCTGCTCTTTAGTCCATTTCATTTCCCAAAGTAAAGTGATAAATTCTACTTGGTGTTTGAGAGACGTAGTCATCACCAAACATGATTCTAAGCATGCATACTATTTAAATTTGTGCACAATTAAAAAGAGAACTACTCTTATAAGACAAAAACATCAATTATTTAAAAGAAACTTGTACATTTTCTTACTCTAATGTAGCATAGTAAGCATTGACAAGGTTCATACTATCCTTAAGTTGTATTCCTTGCATCCATCTAGCATATTCAAAAGGATAAATTTTTGAACTTAATAAGATATCATCGGATAATCTTACGATGTTGTAGTACCTTGTCTTCATGCCGAAGGATAGCTTCGGGTTGTAGCACCTCTTCTTGCTCTTCAACTTCTAGAGGGTCTTCAATAATTGGTTCACTTGGTGGCTCTCCTTTGGTGGCATTGTGTATGAGCCAATGGTTGGGCAACTTGAGTTGGTAAGCCATCTCATTGATAGGCTTCAAAATTTGGAAAGCTTTTTGCTAGCTTAGCATAATACTTTTGATGGCTTGTAGGAATTTTGCTCCCCATTTGCCTTAATTGAGCCTTAGGAAACTTAAGTAAGACCCAATCATTTTCTTTCAACGTTAAGGCCCTTCTATGCTTGTCAGCAATAATTTTTTGGCTTTGTTGAGAGATGTGCTAAGTATGGAGCTTGATTTACCCCTTGTAAATTTTTGTGTTAAAAATGCACATTTATAAGGCCCCCATTATGAGGAGAAGCCATCGTGCGTAAAGAAAAATAACTCGCCGGAAAATAAAATCACTTGCCGGAAACCAAAATTTTAACGCCCCCGAAATATTCATTTCACCGGAATATTATGGAAGGACGGCGGTCGGAAAACGACCGGTCGGTTGGCCGGTGGGCCGGTGGTCGGAAGTCAATGGCCGGTGGCCGAATTCAAAAGTGGACTTGTCTTCTCAAGGGCGACCACACATGGGTGGATTGGAGGGTCCGATTTGGACTTATCTACACATGGCTGCCTGTCATGAGAGAGGGCAGCCCTTTTGGCCTATAAAAGGAGTCCATTTCTACACACATTTCATAGTGTGAAGTTGATACAACAAGGTGGGTGTGAGGTGGTGAGAGTGAAGCGAGGTGAGAGATCCAAAAGGATATAATCTCTTTGTAACCTACTTCTTGTTTTGAAGTACTAAAGCCATTGAGTGGATGCTTTCCCGTGGACGTAGCCCACATTGGGTGAACCACGTATATTGTGTGTACTCTCTCTCTCTCTACTCTATAATCTCTTGTGTGTGTAAATTATCTCTCTCCATTAAGTAATCTACTCAATTACCTACTTAGCTACGTCATATTTCCTAACAAGATGGATATAGCCTCCTTAATCTTTTGAAAATATTCTTGTAGGTCACGACTATACTTATCGGCAACGAAGATCTTCCCATGTACTTTAAGTAGCAAGGGACTTTTAGGTCTTCCCTCAATGATCTCAAAAGGTGCTTTTCTCGTAGAAGTATGTATAGTATTATTGTAGGCATACTCTACAAGAGGTAAGTAATTTTCCAATTGTGAGCGTTGATCCACTTTGGTAACATAAGTGTTGAGTAGATCGAGTATCGTAAGATCGGCTATCTCACTTTGGCCATCGGTTTTGGGTGATAGGCCGAAGAGAAATTCATTCTTGTTCCTAGATTTTGAGAGAGACCTTTCCAGAAATTACTGGTCATTCTAGAATTATTATCTTACACGATGAATGTGGGTAATCCATGGTGTTTGAAAATCTGAGATATAAAGAGAGTTTCCATTTGGTGTGCCTTAATAATATTTTTGACAGGAATAAAGTGTGCTTGCTTGGTAAACATGTCGAATATTGTCCATATTCCCGTATTTCGGTGGATAGACTTGGGTAATCCAAAGATGAAATCCATGGATATACTCTCCCACGGTGAATTTGGGATAGGCAATGGCTGGAGTAATCCAAGTTGCTTCCCTCTATCATACTTGGTCTTTTGGCATACTATACATTTTGAAACATATTCTTGTATGTCCACTTTCATGGTAAGCCAATAGAAATACGTCTCTACTCCTCAAAGAGTAGGTTGAATACCTCTATGCCCCTCATAGGGAGGAGCATGGGATTCATACAACACTTTCTCACGAAGGGAATGGGTAACACATAGCCTATTGCCATGGAGAAGATCACCATCATGCAAAGTGAATGGTTGCTCTTTCTTCCCCAAAGCAAGGGCTAACATTATTTCTCTAAAGTCAGGGTCAATAGCATACTCATCTATCATAGAGGATAGATCACTGTGAGTAGCTATAGACACCGCATTAACTTTTGGTCGTTGTGAAAGTGCATCGACCACTTGATTGTCTTACCAGCAATGTGAGCAATATGGAAATTAAATTGCAAAAGCAAATGTGCCCACCTCATTTGTTTGTTGGAAAGCTTGGTTTGCATCATGAAATACTTGAGACTTTGGTGGTCGGTTTGTAGAATAAATGGAGTCCCCAATAAGTAGTGCTTCAATGTGTCTAGGGCATGTAGAACAGCTAAAATCTCTTTCTCATAAATGCCCAAGACTCGTTCATCCGTATTGAGCCATCGGCTCTCATATGGTATGGCATGCCCTTCTTGAAGCAAAACTGCTTCAAGGAAATCACCACAAGCATCACATTGGACCTCAAATGGCTTTGAAAGATCCGGAAGTATGAGGATTGGTTGGGAGGTAAGCTTTTCTTTGAGCTTATCAAAAGCATTTTGATTCTTAGCAGTCTATACATACTTAATGTTCTTCTTAGTTAAGTCATGTAGTGGTCTTGCTATTTGAGAGAATTTTGCTATGAAGCATCTATAGTATGCGCACATACCAATAAATCTTTTTAGTTCATGTAGATTCCTTGGATTAGGCCATGCTTTTATTACCTCTAACTTGGATGGATCCATACGGATACCATCTTGAGAGATAATATGACCTAGGTATTGAATCTCTTGACCTAGGTATTCGCTTTTCTTTTGATTGAGAAAAAACTTATTCTCCCTCAATGCTTGAAAATCACTCGGAGATGTTGCTTATGTTCCTCCAAAGACTTGGAGTAGATGATGATATCATCAAAGAACACTCCAGTGAATTTACGGTAAGGTCTAAAAATTTCCTCCACTAGACGATTGAATGTAGCTAGTGCATTAGTCAAGCCAAAAGGCATGACTAAATATTCATAAAGACCAAACGTTGTGCGAAACACGGTCTTTAGGATATCTTCATCCACTATTTTTATTTGATGATAGCCACTTTTAAGGTCAATCCTACTGAAGTAGGTAGAGTCTTGTAGCTTATTATATAGATCTATTACCCGAGGCACGAGAAATCTGTTTTTGATAGTGATATGGTTTAGTGCTGGATAGTCCACACATATACATTATGTATCATATTTCTTTTGCACTAAAAGGACTGGAGAACAAAAGGGAGATGAGCTATGCCTCACCATCCCTTTGTCTACTAGTTCTTGTACTTGCCTCATGGTCTCCTCTTGTTGAGAATGAGAAACTCGATAAGGAGGCTTGTTAAGCGGTGAGCTTCTTGGAAGGAGTTCAATGCGATGGTCATCATCCCCTCGTTTTGGAGGTAAGTCCATAGGGATATCATTGATGAACACATCTTGGAATCCTTTTAGAAAATTAGACAAGTCTAACTCTTCTTGATTCCTACCAGTTACATTTGATGAAACATTTGGATCTTTTAGAGACTCTTTGACAAAAATCATGTATGCAGAAACTGAGCTCTTCATTGACTTATCAAAAGCAGGAGGATTTACAAGTGGAATAGTGCCCCCATGCTCACTAGCATCTATATACATATTCTTTCCCCTGTAGGTGAAGTAGATTCTCCTTTCATGGAACTTCATATTGGCAGCCATGCGATCAAACCATGGCACCCCTAGGATAGCGTCTTCATGTTGGAGAGGAGAGATGAAGAAGTCTTCTTTGTCGACATAGCTTTGGACATGAAGCCTCAACTTCCCAATCAAGGGAGTAACGGAGGCTTGCTCTCCCTTGAAAGTTGTGTCAGCCATTAGCATATCTTCCATTTTGAAAGCTTGAATGCCCAACTTGGTGGCCAACTCCATTGATATAAAGTTGTGAGTAGAGCCCGGATCAGCCAAGATGAAAGCATCATTCTCTCTTACCTTTCCCCAAGCATAGGAAAGTGATGATCCTTTCCAATGAACATCCTCTTTTGGGGCTTCGATGTACCGCCGCAAGGGCGTCAAATCACCTTCAGAACTACCGTTCAGCAATTCGCTAGTACTTGGAATCCCTCAAGGGTGTGGGGTGGGGTAGGGAAGGTCACCCCTTCTATGCCCATGACACTCTTTCCTTTTGGCCTGCAACACCCCCCCCCCCCCGCCTGCCCCTTTCAAAGCTTCCTTGGTCCTTTAGCTTTTCTACTGGGAAATGCCATTCTACGTCTTTACACCCAAAGAGTATGTCTGTCATTCACATTCCCAGCCTAGTGCCATAATCTCTATCAAAATTGTGTATTTTTCTTATGATGCTGATGTGCTCTGTGGTGGACATTGGCTTCATACAATGATGGGGCACAAGCTTTTTTTGTGAAATGCTCATGATAGTCCAACAAGTTGTCAAATGCATTGTCATACAATTATGCATACCATATGCGCAGTCTCATTACCCTCAATTTGGTTTTATACTCATAGAGAGTATCACAAAACATTGTATGAAGACTCTTATGTGGATATATACTCTTTATGATCATTTGACTTTGAAAGTTTTTTCTCTCTCTTTCTGAACAAGTATTGCTATCATACTATCACCTCTTAGTATTGCTGCTTGGTGCGGACACCGGATGGTGGCCGATGACCTTGGTGTCGCCTTCTAGAGTCCTTCCTAGATGCTAGGATATAGAAGCTCTCAACCTTGTACTACATATCCATGGGCCTCAGGTATTGTATTTCATGTCTATTTTGAGGGGTTTTCACCCCTAGTTGTAACTGGTTTTTTACGTTCGGACAATTGGCCTTAATGATGTTGTAATTTTTAGTAGTATGAAGGGTAACAAGCCCGGTTCTGAGAGAGAGAGAGAGAGAGAGAGAGAGAGAGAGAGAGAGAGAGAGAGAGAGAGATGGATGTTGGGCCTGGTGGTGTGTCGCACTCTATTGCATCCCCCCCTGCATTTGCTGCCTCGCATCATATGCATCACTGTCACAAGCTAGATGGAACCAAACTTAGCACATAAAAGAGACAATTAAATAGATTCACGTAATAAGATAAGACATATGAATGCTATAGACCGAAAAAAGAGAGAGGGAGAGAGAAAATTGAGAATCGACACAGTATTGGGTACATATTGGGTCAGGTATACCTTTCATTAATTAATTAGCCCCGTAGATACCCTTCCCCTAGCTTCTCGGATGGTGATCTGGGTTCCCACAAACCCCTCGCACCCTCCCGCCTTCAGCCCGCCATGCCCAACCCTTGCTCTCCTCCCTGCTCTGGCCTACCATCCCATGCGACATCCCTAATGGCGACACCTGTTCGAGCTATGTGATGCCGACAGAGGCACCTGCCTACGAGCCGTGTCTGTTGGCCCTAATGGCGACAGAGCCACCTGGTCGAGCTGTGTGATGCCGACAGAGGCACCTGCCTACGAGTTGTGTGTTGGCCCTAATGGCGACCGAGGCACCTGGTCCAGCTCGCTCGTCGACCTCCAATGGCGCAGAGAGAGAGAGAGAGAGAGAGAGAGAGAGAGAGAGAGAGAGAGAGAGAGAGAGAGAGGCAGCACTTGCTGCCCCTGCTCTCTTTACCAGGCAAAAGCGCCCTACGCTCTCAGCTCATCGCCCACGCTCACGCTGGCTGCAGGCAAAAGCGCCCTGCACTCTCACCTCATCGCCCACGCTGGCTGCACGTGGTGCAGACGCGCCGCCTCGTCTGCAGAGGCCGCATGTGATTTCTTTGAAGAGTTGCATCTCCAAAGATTCAACGCGCATGTGTACCCTCCTCAAAACGCTTTTGTTTTGTTTTGAAACGGGCATCTCCAAAGATTCCTACAAAACAAATCAAAAAACCAATCGTGGTCATACTGGGGACCGAAGATGGGCGGGTCCGCCTTTTAGCGATTTTCAATTAAGAAAATGAGGGTATTTCTTTATATATTTTCTACTACAAATGATTCGAACCTACATTACTTTTACTAGAAAACAAGACTCTCTCTAAAATTCAAGCATTACAATACATGAATAACATACATTAAAATTAAAATTTAGACTTGCATTGACCCAAATAGGCCTCTCCAATTTTAGTTTGGGATGAATTAAAGGGAATCTGAGTAGATACTCTTGAGGCTTTCAAGGAAAAGAGGGGTTGGGGGGCACGTGGTGAAAAGAGAGAGAGAGAGAGAGAGAGAGAGAGAGAGAGAGAGAGGTTGGGAGGTGTGCAGGACTGTTTGTGAGCTAGTGTCGCTTTCTCTCTGTCACACCCGGTAGGTGTTGCGTCAGTGTAGTATTCGCAAAAGCACAGACGCGACGAGGGAGGGTTGGGCACGTGCAGGGCACTCTCTCTCTCTCTCTCTATGTCTCTCTCCGAGTTTTGCATCCCGTAGGCCTTGGGATGCTTCAGGTGACAATGGTGATGTAGATGAGGAGCGCAGGGAGCGGAGCACGGTGGGAGGAGTGAAAGCCATGGGAGACTCTGTTTTTGAGAGCCAGAAGAACAGATCAACACGCGTGCACGCGCACGTGTGTGTATGTGTGTGTGTGTGTGTGTGTGTGTGTGTGTGTGTGTGAGAGAGAGAGAGAGAGAGAGAGAGAGAGAGAGAGAGAGAGAGAGCTTGTTTGAGGGAACCTGCATCCTGACGCTCTGAGTGAAGAGACAGAAAGAGGGAGAGCACCGCAAGGGGAGTGCAGGCCATTGCGTTCAAGCAGGACACGCCTTCGCATGTGCAAAGCTCGAGGAAACTCGCGATGGAGCTATTTTTGATGGTTGTACAAGCAGGGCGTAGAGGGCAACAACGGCGAAGAGTGCGCGGGAAGAGGGAGGAGAGATGGAAGAGAGAGGAGAGAGAGGGGCGGACAGATCTGGGGAGATTCCGCTTAAGGAGGGCATGTAGACCCAGAAGGTGGTCCCAATTCATTTTAAATGCAATTCATTTAGGCTTGCATTGACCTAATTAAGGACATCTTGGCTCAAGTAAGGGTACTTAAGACCAACCTCACATGCATATGTGACTAATCAAGCGTAAATAAACGACATGCATAAGGACCAATTTATTGTCCAATACACTACTATTGGAACATAGTCCCTATCTAAAAATATAAAACATAATGAAACAAGGACCATATGTCCCTCAAATCTTTTTCAGGTGCTTCATTAGTAAGAATCTATAGAGATGTTGGTATACCTTATAAAAACAAAAACGGTGGGGATGCCGCGTGGATTAAGAGAGATCGGCAGAGATTATGTGTGTCAGATGTTTGTGGAGAGAGGGAGATTTTTCTTGGCTAAGGAGATTTTTTCAGTTTTGTTGTGCTTCTATCATGGGTGGCGAGGCGAGGACCCCTCTGTATGCACAAGATGCAGGCGGCCATTGCAGGCAAAAACGAGAGCAACAGGCATGTGATGCTCCTACAGCAAGAGTAGCCAGGTCAGCTCACGAGGGAAGGGAGAGCAAGAAAGGTGTACGGAGGGCTGACAATGGCAATTTGGTGTGGCCCTGCAGGATGATGAATGCAGGACGAGCTGCGGAGGTATGCTTGCGACCACAGGCAGGAGTGTGGGCAGAGCCAAGATGCTCGTAGCCTTATGGAAGAAGCGAGGGGCGTTGAGTCTCGCATTTCAATGTAGGCGAGTCTCGATGCCGATCGCTGAGCAGGCGCAGGGGGACGAGGGGTCTGTGGCGTGGAAACACACTTTTTCTTTTCAATTCATGATTCCAAAGGAATCATGGACGAAAATTAATTAATGATGTGCAAAAGGACCCAGTATAATTGTACAATACACTAGCATAGGACACACGGCCCTTGCCTAACAAGAAAACCATCCAAATTTATTGTAAAGGACCAATCCATGCCCAATGAAGGACTCTGGGCTCTATCACAGTAAACACGTCGCTTTTTAATCCACACTTTTACTTATAATATGCAATGTGGTCAAGGATTACCTTCAACTCGATATGAGCGAATAATCCAATCGCAAACGCATGAACTCCCTCCAAATGCCACAGAACCAAATTTAGCCCAATTAAGGACTCATGGCTCAATGGGTATAGGCTATCCACAAGGAGAGTTTTTACACCCAAATGAAGGATGCTCTCCCTAAGAGATCATGAACCTAGACAATGATTGCCCGAAAATGACGGGTTCCACCCTTTTTAGTTATCCCTAGCGGGATAACGGGAAATTTTAGGGATTTAAAATTCATGTAATCACTCAAAATGACATTAGAGTGAACATCTAGTTGGTAAGGTGAATCTTTTGTTAAAGTTCACAAAGTCATGCATTTATACTATTGGATAAATGGGGAAGAAACCAAATTTGAAAAACTTCAATTTATACGGTTGTTAACGTTAATTAACCCTTTGTGATCACGAATTTTTTTTGAGTAATCACGTAAATATAAAATCCTTTTCAGAAAAGTCGATCCGGAATGGGAGGTTTCACCAAGTGATCATGACATCTACGTGATCACTATAGTTATTAACATATAATATTGAGTGATTATTAAGTGTTAATAACATGTTTGCGTGTTATCATTCACGTCAGTGTAATCCCTGCTCTCATTGCCACATCACACCCTTTTTCTTAATTGCTTTTTGCATTTCTCTCTCTCTCTCTCTCTCTCTCTCTCTCTCTTTCTCTCTATCTCATCGCCATGTCCACTCTCATCTCTCTTGCTCTCTCTAGATCCAGTAGCGTGTTGCTCTCTCTCTCTCTCTCTCTCTCTCTCTCTCTCTCTCATTGCCATGTCCACTCTCATCTCTCTCGCTCTCTCTAGATCCAGCAGCGTGTTGCTCTCTCTCTCTCTCTCTCTCTCTCTCTCTTCGTTAGCCCTATTGCACAACCTCTCTATGTTGTGCAGTCCTGTTACACGACCTCTGTAGATGAGGTTCTCTCTGTCTCGCTCTCTTCTCTCTCCATATACTTTGCACACACACTCTCTCCCTCTCTACTAGATAGAGATAGATAGATAGATAGATAGACAGAGAGAGAGAGAGAGAGAGTCTCTCTCTCTCTCTCGGTGTTGGATTTGACTTGCATATATCTATATATCTATATATATATATATATATATATATATAGATATATATATATATATATATATAGATATATATATATATATATAGATATATATATATATATATATAGAGAGAGAGAGAGAGACAAAGAGAGTATACAAAGAGAGAAGAGAGCTGGATGCTTTGGTTGCACTGCACACACACACACAGAGAGAGAGAGAGAGAGAGAGAGAGAGAGAGAGAGAGAGAGAGAGAGAGAGAGAGAGAGAGAGAGAGAGAGTACAAAGAGAGAAGAGAGCTGGATGCTTTGGTTGCACGGCACACATTAGAGAAGGCGATCAAAACCGTGAGAGAGAGAGAGAGAGAAAGATGTATATATATACAAACACACACACACACATATATGTATATATATGTTTGTATGTATGTATGTACGTACGTATATACATACATACATACATATATATATATATACATATATATCTATGTATTATATGTATGTATGTATGTATATATATATATATATATATACATATATATATATATAATATAAGGTGAAGCTAGTGAGAGAAATAATTAATTAAATGATAATTAGGTGATTTAATTTAAAAGATTCCTTAGAAAAAAAAATTGTGAAGTTAAATGGTTGAAAAATTAATGTTCAAAAATAAAAGGGAGGGGGGGTTGATTTGAAAGATTTGTATTAAAAGAAAAGCGCCCCTTTTTTTTTGCATTTCTCTTACGCGTGACCTGCTCTCTCTCTGTTTGCTATGTCCACGCCAGGTACTCGCATCTCTCTCTCTCTCTCTCTCTCTCTCTCTCTCTCTCTCTCTCTCTCTCTCTCTCTCTCTCTCTCTCTCTCTCTCTCTCTCTCTCTCTCTCTCTCTCTCTCTGCGTGTGCCTGGCCTAAGTGTGGTCTCTGTTCACTGAAAGTACACCTTATAAGGTTTAAACCTTTTAAGGCTACCATGGTCGAGAAACCGGCATCCTCTCGCGATGACCTCTTTGTAGCAGCGCGCGCGCGCACACACACACACACACAGACGCTTGTCAGATGAGAGAGATTATATATATATATATTTATTTATTATATCTATATATATATAAAACCATAACTATTTATATATATAACCAAAACCCTTTGCTTTTAGATTTTTAGATTTTATTTTTCCGTCGTTCTGTCGATGGAGAGATAGTACTTGTCCCGTGAATCTTGGGCATGGTTGTGACTACGGAAAGAAAAAAGGGGACCCATGCATCTGTAGAGGACTACGAATGCCCAGTACTGGTGGTCCCCGACCCGAAATCGAGCACGAATAGTGGCCGCGATTTATTTTTTGAGGAGTACAACACCTAAATTTGTGCTGCTTAGGTGGCGACGGGCCATAGAATAAAAAATAAAACTCAATAGCAATTTTCTACGCAGAAAATGAAAAATAGTGGCGATTCTCACTTTTCTTTCCACGATGTGGGGGCGCCTGGTGTCCTGGGGGCGCCTGGTGACTTAGTTGATCGGATTTCGTTTTTTTTTTTATAAAGGAAAGTCGAATGCTTCTTTTTAAAAAAAAATAAAAATAAGCACATGGTTTGAAGGTAACATTATTTTTAAAAGGGGACGGGGACGTGTGTCTGGCACATGCCACCCCTCTGCCTTTTTTTATGTTATTTGCATTTCTCTCTCTTTCTATATCTTTCTCTCTCTCTCTCTCTCTCTCTCTCTCTCTCTCTCTTCCACATCACACCCTTTTCTTAATTGCTTTTTGCATTTCTTTCTCTCTCTCTCTCTCTCATCGCCATGTCCACACTCATCTCTCTGGCTCTCTCTAGATCCAGCAGCGTTTTGCTCTCTCTCTCTCTCTCTCTCTCTCTCTCTCTCTCTCTCTCTCTTTGTTGGCCCTATTGCACAACCTCTCTATGTTGTGCAGCCCTATTGTACGACCTCTGCAAATGAGGTTCTCTCCCTCTCTTCTCTCTGCGTACACATGCACACACTCTCTCCCTCTCTCTGTTGGAATTGACCCACACAAAGAGAGATAGAGAGAAAGAGAGTCTCTCTCTCTCTCTCTCTCTCTCTCTCTCTCTCTCTATATATATATATATATATAGATGCTGTTCAAATCCAGCATCATGAGAGAAATAGAGAGAGAGAGACACACACACACACACAATCTCTCTCTCTCTCTCTCTCTCTCTATGCTGGTCAAATCCAGCATCGTGAGAGAGATAGAAAGAGAGAGAGACACACACACACAATCTCTCTCTCTCTCTCTCTCTCTCTCTCTCTCTCTCTCTCTCTCTCTCTCTCTCTCTCTCTCATTTCTCCCTCTCTCACGGTTTCGATCGCCTTCTCTGTCGTGCCGTGCAACCAAAGCATCTAGCTCTCTTCTCTCTGTACTCTCTCTCTCTCTCTCTATGCTGGTCAAATCTAGCACTGAGAGAGAGAGAGAGAGAGAGAGAGAGAGAGAGAGAGAGAGAGAGAGAGAGAGAGAGAGCGAATAGGGAGAGAAGAGAGCTGGATGCTTTGGTTGCACAACAGAGAGCAAATAAGGCGATTGAAACCTTGAGAGAGGGAGGAATGTGTGTGTGTGTGTGTGTGTGTGTGTGTGAGAGAGAGAGAGAGAGAGAGAGAGAGAGAGAGAGAGTAGCAGAGAGAGTGAGAATGGAGCCGCAGCAGGTCATGGTGACGTGGAGAGAGAGACAGACGGATAGATAGCAGAGAGAGAGAGAGAGAGAGAGAGAGAGAGAGAGGTATATATATACATATACACACACACACACACACACACACACACACACACACACACATATATATATATATATATATATATATATATATATATATATATATATATATATATATATATAGTATGTACACACACACACACACACACACATATATATATATATATATGTATGTATATATATATATATCGATACATATATATATCTATATATATATATGTATATATAGTATGTATGTATGTATATATATATATATTCATGTATATACATATATATATATATATATACATGAACATATATATAAATAAATAAATAAATATATAATATAAAATAGAAGGTGTACCGGCTGGGAAATTACATAATTAATCCATAATTCAAGCTAAGTTAGAAAGATGCGTAAAGCTGAATGATGGTGGTTTTTAATGAATTTTAAAAAATAGACATTAGAAAAGTGAAGAGTGAAGAATGGGGGGGGGGGGGGGAACATCTTCATTGTGCGCGTGACACTTGCAACACAGGTCTCTCCATCTATGCGCAGCTCAAGTTGCCACTCTCTCTCTGTAGGCACATTAAGGTTCTCTCTCTCTCTCTCTCTCTCTCTCTCTCTCTCTCTCTCTCTCTCTCTGGGTAAGTGACGTGCTGCTGCCCATGCCCTACGCCACGTACCCAGAGAGAGAGAGAGAGAGAGAGAGAGAGAGAGAGAGAGAGAGAGAGAGAGAGAGAGAGAAGGGCGTAGGTGTTGACGGGAGCAAAGCGAACCCCGACGGCCTCTAAAACGCCGGGGAATGAATGGCGCGCCTCGAGCCTGTCACGGTAAAGCGAATAGGGGGCACCACCTAGCTTTGAGCGGCTAGGACACAGACCACGATGATATGAACACTACAAACTAACACACACACACACACACACACACAGAGAGAGAGAGAGAGAGAGAGAGAGAGAGAGAGAGGAGAGAGAGAGAGTGAGATTGACAAATGATGAAAACCCTTGGGGGTGTGAGACAAAAGTATTTATGCAGTATTTACAATGACCTTCCTTCCGGCGAGGCGGCACACCGTGGTGATAGAGAAGTAGGGAGAAAAGATGGTGCAAACTACTTGGTGCGTTCTCTAAGACGACTCAATGATTGTGAAGCTTGCTACCAAGAGCGTGTGTACATGTGTGCATCGACTATTGGAGTCGAGAGGTGGACGTGGCTCCCTTCACATGGTGCAAATCCCAAGTCAAACAACACACAAGCCCCCTTCGCCGTGATACCAATAGAGTCAACTCTTCCCACTACACTCTACCAAGTGCTGACCTCTCGTGAGCTGCCCCCTCCCGATAGTGACCTCTCAGTGCCAATTTATGGGTGTTGTCTGCTTAGATTATGGTAATCCTGGTGTGATTAGGGTAAGCTAATCGGGGAGACAAAGAAAGTGGTGGGCCCGGTGTGGTTGACCCTTGCTTTGTTTTGGGAGGTTATTAAAAGATGAGAATCTCTAGGTGGGCCTTTGTGACCATCACCTAGAGAGAGGAAATTTACAAAGTGGGAATTTTACAATGGCTTGGGCGAAAATTGAAGAAATGATGAAAATAACCTATAAATTACTGAAAATGGCATCGTGATTGCGTGTTGCCGGCGAATGGTGTGTTGCCGGTGCGTCGGTGTAGCGCGTACTTCTTTTCGGGGTCAGCCCGGGCATGCCTTCGGCGCATTTCTCCTTTTTGTTGTTGGCGGCGCGTGATTTGGGTCCTCCTTCTTTTTTGTTGTCGTCATAGTCGTGGAATCCTTTGTTTTTTTTTTGTATTTGTGGTGCGTATATGCGTATGTGTGTGTGTATGTATGTGCACGTGGGCGGATGTGTGTGTATATATATAGATGTGGGTGCACATGCGTGAGTGGGAACGGGCTTATTATGTCTATAATATTATATATATATATATATATATATATATATATATATATATATTTTTTTTTCTTTGGCTCTGTTGACGGCGGCCTTCTACGCGAGGATGAGGGGTGGGGGGGGATGGTGTGGGTGTGTGTGTGTGTGTGTGTGTGTGTGTGTGTGTGTGTGTGTGTGTGTGTGTGTGTGTGTAAGCGCGGGGTGTGTGTGTGTAGTGTGTGAGTGAGAGAGAGAGATTTTCGCTACGCCTGTACAGGCCGAGAGGGAGAGAGAGAGAGAGAGAGAGAGACTGCGGGCGGGCTAGAGCCGTAACAGAGTGCGAGAGAGGGAGAGGGGATTAGAGATGGTGAGGAGGGAGAGGATGAGCGTGTGTGAGTGTGTGGTTTGTGTGTAGAGAGAGAGAGTGCTCCGGCTTCTTGTGCTGCACCTTCGGGCTAAGAAGAGCGAGAGGGGGAGAGAGAGAATTGCCGGTTGGGCTCAGCGTTCAGAACGCGCGAGAGAGGGAGAGGGATGGGGTGAGGTGCGTGTGGATAGGGGAGAGAGAGAGAGAGAGAGAGAGAGAGAGAGAGAGAGAGAGAGAGAGAGAGAGAGAGAGAGAGAGAGAGAGAGAGAGAGAGAGAGAGAGAGAGAGAGAGAGAGAGAGAGAATCTCTATGGCGGGTGCCCACCGTGGGGGGGGGTGTGTGTGAGTGAGGGGGGGGGGGGGGGAATATTATCCTCTGTCTTGCGTGGTGTCTCAAGGACAAGAGGAGGGGTGGGGGGAGTCAATGGTGTGTGTGGGGGGGGGGAGAGGGTGGGGATAGCGGGCCAAGGGAGGGAGAATGAAGCCGAGGGTGAGGCGAGCGGGCGGGGAAGAGAGAGGGAATATTTTCTGCCCATTGGCTTGCATGTGGTGTGTGTGTGTGTGTGGATAAGAATACGGGAGAGAGCGAGTTCGTGTGTGGTTAAGGGCTCGGTGTAGCGAGAGCGCGAGAGAGAAAGCGAGAGAAGGGGGGGTGGGTGCTTGAGGCTTGCACCTGGACGAGGGTGGCCAGTGAGGGGGTTATTAGGGTCAACAAGGTGTCGGTAAGAGAGAGGGGCTATTAGAGAGAGGTATGTAGGGAAAATGAGTGAGAGAGAGAGAGAGAGAGAGAGAGAGAGAGAGAGAGAGAGAGAGAGAGAGAGAGAGAGAGAGAGAGAGATGCCTCAATCGATGCCCGCCGGGGGAATAAAACTTCAGGGAGAGAGAGAGAGAAGGGGTATCTGAAACCGAGGGTGGTCGGCTAGGCTGGGGCACAGACGAGCGAGGGCAGGGGGGGTGATAAGGCCGGCCAATCAAAGGGGGGGGGGGGGAGGTATGCCATGCCCATAAAAGCGTCGTGAAGTTGACCAGGCATTACCGAGCCTTCCAACAGTGTCGCCAATGCTCCGGCAGAGGAAAAATAAGTTTTTTTTTTCTTTGATTTCTAAAAATCAGCCATCATTAGCCTTCTCCTTTTGGCTAGAGGCATTCATGCTTCTAGCCCTTCCTCTGCATCTTTAGTTGTGGAGTTAGAGGGTTCTCCCTCCTCTGGAATGTCTAGCATGAATTCTGGATCAAACCTAAGAAAAAACCTTTTCAGTCTCCATCCATTGACCCTAGTCTTGTGAATTGTCCCATCTGCTTCCATCAGCTTATAGCTGCCATTTTCATAGCGTTTCTTGATGATGAATGGCCCTTCCCATCTGGGTTGAAATTTCTTGTCCTTCCTGGTGTCAAATCTGTTGTCGTATCTCAGCACCAACATACCTTTTTCCAGTCCCTTTTCCTTAAGCCCTTGATTGAAAGTGAGCCGGCGTCATTGTGCCTGTGTTGCATAGTGATCACTTCCTACACTGGGGTTCACATAAAATGGCTCGTCCCACTAAGGAGGTGAAATGGTGGGAAGCTTAGCTAGGAGTTGCTTTACCTCAATAAACTGCTGCTCATTCTCTTCATTCCATGAGAAGACATCCCTCTGGGTGAGTTGTTGTAGGGGAAGGACCACTTGAGATAGCAAGTGAATGAACCTGCTTAAGTATCTTACCTTCTAAAGGAAAGAAACCAGCTGCTTAGAGGTGGTGGGTGACGACAAAGATACCAGGGCTTGAATCTTGCTAGGGTCAGCCTCAATCCCTTTTGCTGAAATTACATGGCCAAGGAGAGTGACTTTGCTTTCACCAATGTGACACTTATCCACGTTGAGCTGGCCACCCAAGGTTTGCAGCCTGGTTAAGCCATCAAAGACTTTGCTTAAATGAAGGGCTCGTGAACTATAGATGCAAAAATCATCTATGAAAACCCGTATTGATTTTCCAAAGTAGGGCTGGAAAACAAAGGTCACATATCGCTGAAATGTGGCCGGGGTGTTAGTGAGGCCAAACGGCATCACTCTGTAGGCAAAGCATCCCCAAGGTGTGATGAAGGTTGTCTTCTTCTGATCTTCCTCCGCAATGCTAATCTGGAAGTATCATGAGTAGCCGTCGCACACTGTGTATCGTTCGTGACCTGCCACTTCATTGAGTATTTCATCTTGGAATGGGAGGGGGAAGTGATCCCTCTTCGTGGCTACATTGAGAGGTTTATAGTCCACACAGACTCTCCACTTACCATTTTTTTTGGTGTGACTACTACTGGGGAGACCCATTCTGAGTCTTCGACAGGGTAGATGAAACCTGCTTGTAGCAAACTTCTCACTTCTTTAAGTAGTGCCTCTTGTTGGATTACTCCAAGTCTTTTGAGCTTTTGTACTACTGGTTTACTGCCTTCCTTAAGTTTTATGTGGTGTTTCACTACTGTAATTCCTGTGATCTTATCATAGCCATCAATGAACAAAGTAGTGAAGTTATATAGCATGGAGACATACTCCTTCCTTTCTTCATTGGTTAACTCATTTGAGAGCATTCTTTGTAACTTACCTGCATCCTCCAAGGATTGCGTGCCTAATGGTTCCTCTTGTTGTCGGGGGTGTTTCAGATTGTGTCAATATTTTTGGGTCTTTAAGAATTACCCCCATCACCTCGATGCTACTGTCACTTCTGTCGGTGGTGGTCGTCTCTTCTCCTAAGGTAGACAAATAGTCGTTGGTGGACTCATCTTCTGAAGCCTCCAAGATCATGTTGTGCTGCTTTCGAGTCCTCATGTCGTAGAATATGGACTTCCCTTTAGTGTCCTTCATCTGAATCATCCCGGTGCTCCAGTCTTGTTTAGCTTCCATAGCCATAAGCCAAGGCCTCCCAAGAATGATGGGGCAGCCCTCCCCTTTGTGTGGCATGACGAAGATGTCTACCTCCACTTCTGTATTGTATACTTTTACTTTGACCGCATTTACAATGCCCACACATTTCACTCTTACGTTGTTTGCCATCTTGGCTCGGCAGGGTGCCGGCCTACTTACCTCTAGACCTAGACGGGGTATCATCTTTTCACTCATGACGCATATTTGCGCACCACCATCTATGTAGACGTTTGAGATTCGTTGCCCCTTGATGTGGGCATCCATGGTTGGTAGGATTTCGTCGAGATCCCTTCCAGAGATAGCCCCAGCTATCCTGGGTCTTGATTTCCTAGTGCTTACCATTTTTGTCCATTGCCTCCTCATCCTTGGTTCAAGGTGGAGTAATTGGGGCCAAGTTATCTTCGGGCCCTGCATTAACACATCCTGAACTAAGTCATAGGGTTTTGCATACTCACCTAGTGAGAAGTCCACGATATCTATCTTCCGTCGCGGTTTAGCTGCTTGCTTGCTAGACTCGGCCTTCCCTTTCATCTTCTCTTCTCTTTGAGAGGCTTCCTCGTGCCTAGCACGCTTCACTCCCATAGCATCCACTTCTTCTACCTTTGCTTTCACTTTGTGCTTATCTCGAACTGATTCTTCTACCTTTGCCTTCCCTTTAGCCTCCAAGCTAATAACACTCACTGCTTGGTTCACATCAAGTGGTGGGGGTAGTGGTGGAATGAGAGGTTGGGGTGGTGGTTGCTGTTGTACAGGTGGTCGAAGGATTTGGACCAGTGGGATCGGCCCTGGTTGCCTAGGTGGTGGTGGTCTTGGTCTTGGCGGAGAGATCTGATTTATCTCCCCCCTCTATTGAAATTATGCCTCCTTGGGTGTGGGCAGTAGTACATTCCATGGCCGTCTTCTCCGCAGTTGTAACAGTGGTACTCTTGGTTCTGCCTTCTTTGTCCTCTTCCTTGTTCTGGATGCCTGACAGGTGCATGCCCTTGCTGCACCAGATGCACAGATAAACTCTCTAGTTGGGTGGTGATGCGACTTAGCAGGTCTTGTTGCTCTTCTGATGCCTCTTGCGGTTGGGCTCTATGACTGGCTGTTGCAGTCACTAGGGTTGGTCGGGCCAAGATTGTTTCCTCTGACTCGTTTACTCTTGCTTGCATGCGCAGCTTTTTGTCTTTAAGGCGGGCTACTTCGACTGCCAACTCATATGTTGCAGGAAACCTTCCCTTCACCTTCTCTCTAAGCGGAAACCATAGACCAGCAATGAAACTGTCCTTCTTTAGGAAATTAGGCGCTCCTTCGCCTTCCTCCAGTGAGGCAACCCATCTCTCCCATAAGTCCACAAACTTGGACTCGTAGGTGGCATACTCTAGTAGACCTCCCTGCTTTAATTCTGTCAGTAGCTTCCATAGCTTCTCCGAGGTTGTGCCTCCACAAAACCTCTTTACAAAAGCAGCCCTTAACACATCCCATGAATTCTTAGTGGCCTGGGGCCATGCATTATACCAGGACTTGGCCTCTACTTTCATCAGTAGAGGAAAAATTCTAAGTCGTGAAGCGTCGTCATCTTTGTTGGAGACGACACAAGCAATGTCGAAATCATCCAAAAAGTCGGTAGTGAGATCTTCTCCCTTCTTTCCAGTGAACGTGGGGAAAGAAAAACATGCCATGGTAGTGACTCAGGAAATTACAAACCTTTTTTTTTTAATATGTATATATTAACAACAGTAGCGGCTCATAGCGGCTTTTTACAGGGTTGGGTGGATAGGTTAAAACATGATAAATATAGAAACATTAACAACAGTAGCGGCTCATAGCGGCTTTTTACAGGGTTGGGTGGATAGGTTAAAACAAGATAAATATAGAAACATTAAAGGAATGATGGTAATCCAATATGGGGAGAATGATAGGGTTTGCGGAATTGAGGATTTCTTCTAGTACCGCCGCACCGAATAGGTATACGATCTTCTGTTGGTAGAAGACTTTCCTATCTACATAGATATTCACATGCATATGCTGCAGGAATCTGAACGGGAATGCCGTTGGCCCGTTTTCCGTCATACACAGAGGGTGGAATACTTACTTATACTCTTACCGTGCCAGTGTTGATGAGTCGGCACATCCACAAGAGATCGTCGCCTTTCATGGGCTCTACCTTTCCTTCGTTGCTCAGCACGTACGGGGTGATGGAGACGCATCTGACCACTCCCAGCCTCTTGGCTAGTAGCAATTTCAGGTAATTTCCATAGTCGGCGTGTTGCATGAATTCTACTCCATTCAGTTGCAACTCGTCCCTAGCCCGCTGGGTTTCACCCGTGGTAGAAAGCTTCTTCAGGATAAGTTGTACATGGAGAGGAGGAAGATCCTCCACCCGATTTCCAAAACAGCGAGAGCAGTACCCGAACCACTCTTCCCTAGGACATGGGAATCTTCTTACCACTTCTTCTTCAGGATTGTCGAAGTGGATTGGTAGCACTCGCATGTGTCGTGCAAATCGGTAGGCGACGTTCCACCGCTTAGCTTTGGATGACTTCCTCTTTGGCAAGCTGGGTACAACCCGGCTTTCTGAGCTTGAAGCACTTGCTTGGCCAGATGCTTCTCCCTTTGGGGTCATGTGTTTCTAGACTGGCTTATCTTCTCCTTAACTTTGGCTCGAGCAGCCCCTTTAGGCCACTTTGGAGTAAAGGTTATAACTTTAACTGCAGTTTCTTTAGGGAAAAGAGGCCTCACCGTTTTCTTTCCTTCCTTGATGTGAATGACTTCTTCGCGATGAATGCCGATGTAGACAATTTCAGCCCTTTTGCTGCCTTCGTTGTTGGAACTCATTGACAATGTGTCTTGGTTGAGAACAGTGATGGCACTTCACCGACCTCCCACCTGATGCTCTCAATTTGTCGTTAGAACGAGCAGCACGAGATGGAGAATTTACCTCTTGAATACTGACGACACTGCAGCCTGGCAGTAGTACTTCAATGAAGGCGGCTAGTGCCTCCTTCATCTCCTCTTCTTCCGTCCTCCAGTTAGAGAATTCCTTTAGCCATTCATCTATGATTGATAGTGGGCGTCACTTCCAGCATTGTAAACCGACGGGTCTTAGAAGCCCTCCTCCATGGGGGCACCAAATGATGGGAGCAAAGCGAACCCCGAACCCCGACGGCCTCTAAAATGTCGGGGACCGAATGCCGCGCCTCGAGCCTGCCACGGTAAAGCGAACAGGGGGCACCACCTAGCTTTGAGCGGCTAGGACACAGACCACGATGATATGAACACTGCAAACTTACACACACACACACACACACACACACACACACACACACACACACACAGAGAGAGAGAGAGAGAGAGAGAGAGAGAGAGAGAGAGAGAGAGAGAGAGAGAGAGAGAGAGAGAGAGAGAGAGAGAGAGAGAGAGAGAGAGAGAGAGAGAGTGAGATTGACAAATGATGAAACCCCTCGCGGGTCTGAGGGAGAAGTATTTCTGCAGTATTTACAACGACCTTCCTTCCGACGAGGCGGCACACCTTGGTGATAGAGAAGTAGGGAGAAAAGATGGTGCAAACTACTTGATGCGTTCTCTAAGACGACTCAATGATTGTGAAGCTTGCTACCAAGAGCGTGTGTACGTGTGTGCATCGACCATTGGAGTCAAGAGGTGGACGTGGCTTCCTTCGCATGGTGCAAACCAACACACAAGCCCCCTTCCCCGTGATACCAATAGAGTCAACTCTTCCCACTACACTCTACCAAGTGCTGACCTCTCGTGAGCTGCCCCCCCCCGATAGTGACCTCTTAGTGCCAATTTATAGGTAATGGCTGCTTGGATTATGGTAATCCCAGTGTGATTAGGGTAAGCTAATCCGGGAGACAAAGCAAGTGGTGGGCCCGGTGTGGTTGACCCTTGCTTTATTTTGGGAGGTTATTAAAAGATGAGAATCTCTAGGTGGGCCTTTGTGACCATCACCTAGAGAGAGGAAATTTACAAAGTGGGAATTTTACAATGGCTTGGGTGAAAACTGAAGAAATGATGAAAATATCCTATAAATTACTGAAAATGGTATCGTGGTTGCGTGTTGCCGACGAATGGTGTGTTGCCGGTGCGTCGGTGTAGCGCGTACTTCTTTTCGGGGTCGGGCCGGGGCATGCCTTTGGCACATTTCTCCTTTTTGTTGTTGGCGGCCGCGTGATTTGGGTCCTCCTCCTTTTTTGTTGTCGTCGTAGTCGTGGAATCCTTTGTTCTTTTTTTTTTGTATTTGTGGTGCGTATATGCGTGTGTGTGTATGTATGTGCATGTGGGAGATGTGTGTGTATATATATAGATGTGGGTGCGCATGCGTGAGTGGGAACAGGATTATTATGTGTATATAATATATTATATATATATATTTTTATTATTTTTTTCGGCTTTGTTGATGGCGCTCTGCTACGCGAGGATGAGGGGTGGGGGGGGGATGGTGTGTGTGTGTGTGTGTGTGTGTGTGTGTAGTGAGAGAGAGAGATTTTCGCTATGCCTGTACAGGCCGAGAGGGAGAGAGAGAGAGAGAGAGAGAGAGAGAGAGAGAGAGAGAGAGAGAGAGAGAGAGAGAGAGAGAGAGAGAGAGAGAGAGAGTGCGGGCGGGCTGGCGCAGTAACAGAGCGTGAGAGCGGAGAGGAGGTGGTGAGGGAGGGAGAGGATGAGGGTGTGTGAGTGTGTGGTGTGTGTGTAGAGAGAGAAAGTGCTCCGGCTTCTTGTGCTGCGTCTTTTGGCTGAGAAAAGCGAGTGGGAGAGAGAGAGAGAATTGCCAGCTGGGCTCAGCGTGCAGAACGCGGGAGAGAGGGAGAGGGATGGGGTGAGGTGGGTGTGGATAGGAGAGAGAGAGAGAGAGAGAGAGAGAGAGAGAGAGAGAGAGAGAGAGAGAGAGAGAGAGAGAGAGAGAGAGAGAGAGAGAGAGAGAGAGAGAGAGAGAGAGAGAGAGAGATCTCTATGGCGGGTGCCCACCATGGGGGGGGGGGGGAGTGTGTGAGTGAGGGGGGGGGAATATTATCCTCTGCCTTGCATGGTGTCTCAAGGACGAGAGAGGGGGGGGGGGGGGGGGGGGGGGGGGGGAAGAGGGTGGGGATAGCGGGCCAAGGGAGGGAGAATGAAGCCGAGGGTGAGGCGACCGGGTGGGGAAGAGAGAGGGAATATTTTCTGTCCATTGGCTTGCATGGGGTGTGTGTGTGTGTGTGTGGATAAGAATACGGGAGAGAGCGAGTTCGTGTGCGGTTAAGGGCTCGGTGTAGCGGGAGCGCGAGAGAGAAAGCGAGAGAAGGGGGGGTGGGTGCTCGAGGCTTGCACCTGGCCGAGAGTGGCCAGTGAGGGGGTTATTAGGGTCAACAAGGTGTCGGTAAGAGAGAGGGGATATTAGAGAGAGGTATTTAGGGAAAATGAGAGAGAGAGAGGACCCTCAGTCGATGCCCGCCGGGGGAATAAAACTACACGGAGAGAGAGAGAAGGGGTATTTGAAACCGAGGGTGGCCAGCTAGGCTGGGGCACGGACGAGCGAGGGCATGGGGGGTGATAAGGCCGGCCAATCGAAGGGGGGGGGGGTGTGCCATGCACGTAAAAGCGTCGTGAGGTTGACCAAGCATTGTCGAGCCTTCCAACAGTGTCGCCAAGGCTCCGATAGAGGAAAAATAAGTTTTTTTTCTTTTTTTTCTTTGAAAAATCGGCCATCAGTGTGAGAGGTGGGAGGCGACAACGCTAACAGCTGTAGCCATGGTGATCCCCCTCATCAAGCCCATGATTGTGAAGAAGCGTGTTAAGAAGTTCAAGTGCGTTTAGAGTGATCGTAAGATCTGTGTCAAGCCAAGTTGGCGTAGACCAAAGGGTATTGATTTACGTGTCAGGAGGAAATTCAAAGGGTGCATTTTGATGCCTAACATTGGGTATGGCTCAAACAAGAAGACAAGGCATGTGTTTCACGAAGTTTTTGGTGCACAATTCTGCTGAACTGGACCTTCTTATGATGCACAACAGGAAGTTTTGTGCTGAGATTGATGATTTCCGCTTTGAAGCAAAAATAAATTGTGGAGCGAGCCACATAGCTCAACATTGCAGTTACCAACGGTTCTGCCAGGCTTCATAGTCAGGAGGATGAGTAGGTGTTGCCCAGTCCTAATGATCATAGCATTAAGGATGATAGTTTAAGAAATTATTGAATTGTAATTCTGTGTTTGTGACAACCATGCTTTGTTGTACTGGTTTTGGAATATTCAATATCAATGATCATCTTCTCACCCAAAAAGAGAGAGAGAGAGAGAGGAGAGAGAGAGAGAGAAGGGCGGCGGCCAGAAAGAGATGAGAGGGAGAGAGATAAAGTTTATTAAAAAAATTATCTTTGCTTGTGTGGCAGGCATATATATATATATATATATATATATATATATAGAGAGAGAGAGAGAGAGAGAGAGAGAGAGAGAGAGAGAGAGAGAGAGAGAGAGAGCAATGTATATACCCTTCACTTTTCATTTAAATAGATATGGTCAATTATCTTTTTTGGCGACGGGGAGACTTGCAGAATCCAACCTATAGAGTGGTCGGAAAGACGTTTAAAAAAAAAGGGAACACAATAGCATTGTAGTGGACAAAAACGTGAAACTTTTGGACCATGTCTTTTTTGGCGACAGGGAGACTTGCAAAATCCGACCTATTGAGTGGTCGGAAAGACGTTTTAAAGAAAAGGGAACACAATAGCACTGTAGTGGACAAAAACGTGAAACTTTTGATCCGCCCTAGGTTCATTCCAGTTAACTATTTTTTATGTGTGGATTTTTTAATCACGAAAAACCAAAATTTTGTGCTCTGTGTGCTGCTTCAGTCCGACGGAAAGAAAAAAATCCACTTTCATTTTTTGCGCACTGAATAAAAAATGCTCGCTTTGTGCGCTCCCCTTTTTGACAACCGAGCCACTCGGTATTAATTTAGAGAGAAACAGCTGCCATAAGGTGATACACACACACACACACACACACACACATATATATATATACATACATATATATATATATATATATATATATATATATATATATATATACATACATACATACATACATACATACATAATATATATATATATATATATATATATATATATATATATATATATATATATATATATATATATATATATATAAGGTGGACTTAGTGAGAGAAATAATTAATTAAATGATAATTAGGTGATTTAGTTTAAAAGATTCCTTATAAAAAAATTGTAAAGTTGAATGGTTAAAAAATCAATACTCAAAAATAAAAGGTTGGAGGGGGAGGGGGGGTTTGATTTGAAAGTTTTGTATTAAAAAAAGGGGGAAGGGGGGCGTGTGCATGGCACATGCCTCTCTCCCCCTTTTTCTATTTTTTTAATGCATTTCTCTTTCCCACGACCTGCTCTCTCTCTCTCTTCGATATGTCGGCGCCAAATACTTGCATCTCTCTCTCTTAATGGCACCAATACAGGGTCACATAGTCTTGCAGAAAGCCGCACCTTCTTCCCTAATTCCTCACACACACACACATCCATGGAAACCTCAGAACTTTATAGTCACTAGCTTTGTCTCTATTCATTCCCAACAACTCTAGAGAAAGAATTCTTTCCTATAGCTTGTCATTATGTGCACCTTGCATTCTGCACAACAACTTCAAGGCATCCAATTGCACCTATATGGGCATGAGAGCTTGCTTTCCATAAACAAGCTCATATGGTGTAAACTGTGTCGACACTCTTTACGTAATTCTATAAGCCCAAAAACACTTTTCCAAGTCCAAGTCCCACTCTTTAGGATGCTCTCTAGCATACTTTGATAGAATCTTCACAATTTGACCATTGCAGTTTTCAACCAACCCATTGCATTGTGGGTAGTAAGGAGAAGAATGCCTATGCTGAATTTTCAATTTCTCGATGAGAGTAGCAACATTTTTTCTCTAAACCCTGGTCCACGATCAGAAATGATAACCATAGGAGCTCCAAACCTGCAACACACCTGTGCATACAAAAAAGAGGCCACTCTTCCCAATGTTACATCTTTTACCGCTCTTGCCTCCACCCATTTTGTGAAATGGTACAGAGTCACAAGGATATATGTTTTTCCATTGTTGGTCCTCGGCATTAGACCTACGACATCCACTCCCCATTTTGCAAATGCATCAAAAGACATTATAGCTTTCTGAGGCTCAGCCAAAAGCTTTTGATTTGTAAACACTTGGCATTCATGGCATGCCTTGCACCAAAAATAAGCATCTCTCATCATAGAGGGCCAACAATAACCTGCTCTCAAAATACAAAAGACAACCTGATCCTTGCCTTGATGTCATGTTTCCTCATGGCAATGCCCCAAAATCAACCCTATTTCTTCTTTGTACGACACTTTTCTCAAAATGTTATCCTTGCCATAAAGCATGAGATTGTCACCTACCAATGTGTAGTTTCTTGCTTTTTTGCAACTATTCTCTTACGCCAAACCTTTGACATGCCCTCTAGACATTACCCTTTACCAAGAAATACTTCTACATCTTGCAATGATTTCCTTCCTACGTACAAGGCTTCCTTGACCTTTAAAGGAGATACCAAGGCATCCAACTTGTCCATAGCCAACTCATCAACTTCTTTATTGTGCTCACGAGGAACATGCGTAAATTGTATCTTCTCAAACTCATGCAAAAGCTTCTTGATTCCATAGAACCACTTCTTCAAATTGTCTTTCTTAACATTCCACAAACCAAGCAACTGTTTCATGACTAGCAATGCATCCCCTTTTGCAATGACCCTCTTCAATCCAAACTCAACACACTGCTTCAACCCAAGAAAAAGCATGAGATACTCGGCCTCATTGTTGCTTTCAGCTTCATCAAGATCGTAAGTTCTAGAAAAGATTACATCGCCTTTTGGGTTCTTGATGACTACCCCACCGCTTGCCTTTTGAAGAACTTTCCTGTATGCACCATCAAACATCATTGTATACGCATCTATAATATCTACTTCCTCTTCATGATCATCCTTGTCAACCACTATGTCTGCCAAGTGAGCTTTAACATAATGATCCACATTAAACTCAAACTCATACTCTTGAAGCTCCAAATTCCACTTTAAGATGCGCTTGCTAGGCTTCAAATGTTGTACTACATCCGGCAAAAGGTTTGATGTGGTAAGCCCATAGAACTTTTTTGGGGCAAAAAATGTGTTTTGAACCTGCGACAAGAAAGAACAAGGCAAAGACCCACTGTTCCATTTCTATGTAGGAGAACTCGCTTACATTCTTCATCTTTCTCTCAAAATAAACTGGCTTGAAGTTCCTTCCCTGCTTTAGTAAGAGAACCGACCCAAAAGCTACTGACCCCACACTGATAGATACATAGAAAATCGATTGCAAGTTGGGAGGACTCACTGTTGGTAAATCACACAATACCTCCTTGATACGATCAAAAGCCTATTGCATGTCTTCATTCCACTCAAACCCTTGAACTCTTTGACTCAATTTTTGGAGAGTTTACACATACTGACATAGCATCCAAAAAAAAGGTGACAAGTACCTGAGTTTATGCACAAATGATGCCAAATCCTTTGTGTTGCTGGGAGGATCCATAAGAAATAAAGCCTTAACTTTCTCTGGATCGGCTTCTATTCCACTTTGGAAAACCACATGTCCTAGCAAATGGACTCTGGCATGAGCAAACTTACACTTCTTTGGGTTGATTTGCCCACCCTCTTGTTGAAGCCTTTCAAAACTCAACCTCAACTTCTCCAAATGTATGACCCTTGAGCTATAACACCCAATGTCATCCATGAAAAGCAAATGAACGTAGCCAAGTAGGGACCAAACACTATATTCATCCATCCTTGGAAGGAGCATATGCATTAACTAGCCCAAAAGGCATTCTTTTGTAGGCAAAACAACCCCAAGGAGTAATGAAGGTCGTCTTCAATAGATCTTCAATCTCTATCAAGATCTGAAAGTAGCAAGAAAATCCATCCATGATTGAGTAACGTTCACATTAGAACATTTCGGAGGTCTTTTGGAGGGCCTTTTAGAAGAGAGAGGAAAAAGTGCTCCTCCAATGAAAGAAGAGCTTACGTTATGTAGTAAAATAGAATTGATATTAAGAAAAATATAAAAATGTGTCAGTGGTCCTTGAAAACGGGCGCCTTTTCATTCAATGCGAATGTCTTTTTCACGAGGTAGCGACGCTCATTTAATATGGCTTTCATCATCATTGAAATAAAAAAAATCACAAAACTGTCAATTATGTTAGAATTTCAAGCTTTTGACACTGGCGATGCGTCCGAAACGTCCAAAAACCTATAAAACGCCTATCTACTTGCCTCAATCTGACACACGGAGAGGGAGAAATCGCCAAAAAACCCCTAAAAAGGGGATTTTATATCATGGTGCGCGAGGGACCATTTGGAGAATTCTAGATGACCCTCTGTGCCCCGTGATCCACTTTTTTTATTTTTTGCCTCACGGCGCGCGGAGGGCCATTTGGAATTTTTCAGATGGCCCCCCACGCACCGTGAGGCAAAATCTCCTTTTTAGGGTATTTTGACAATCTCTCCCTCTCTAGCTATCAGATTGAGGCAAGTAGATATACGTTTTTTAAGTTTTTGGTCATTTTGGATGCATTGCCGGTATCAAAAAATTTAAATTCTAACAGCAATCAATAATTTTGTGATTTTTAAAATTCAATGATGACGAAAGCTATATTGAATGAGCGTCGTGTACTTCATGATAACGACACATACATTGAATGCAAAAGTGACCATTTTATAGGATTTTTGAAAAGTTAGGTTCACTTTTCAGAGTGTTCAGTTGTCCTTTTGGACGTACGCAACAAGTGCAAGTATATTTTAAGAACATTTTCTAGAGAGAGAAATAGAATTTCTTAGAAGGCCCTTAAAATGACCTCCGAAATCTCCTAATGTGATGTGCAACTTGATTGAGAATTTCATCTAGGAAGGGTAGTGGATATTGATTCCTTTTTGTGGTAGCATTTAACGGTTTGAAATCGACGCATATCCTAAATCTTCCGTTCTTCTTGGGCACAATAACAACTCGAGAGACCCATGCGGAGTCCTCCACTCGAAAGATGAAATCTGCTTCCAAAAGATTTGTCACCTCTTCACCAAGTGCCCTCTCATGAATGACCCCCAACGTCCTAAGCTTTTGAACCTTTGGCTTGGCACCTTCTTTCAAATTGATTCTATGCTCGACTCCTTTAGCTCCTTGAAACTCTGTATATTCATTGGCAAATAGCTTTGGAAACTCTGTGAACATGTCTTCATACTCCTTTTCTTTTTCTGTCAAGTCCTCTCCTAACATGCTCCTTACATTCACTTTGGAAGGCTCTACAATTTCTTTTATACTATCCTTCTCCTCCTTGACCTTCACATCATGCACCAATGCTTCCTTTTTGACAATTATCCCAAAAAGATTAGGACATAATTGCATCAAGCCTTCCTCTACATTGTCTTCTGATGATGTAGACAAAGTATCACTATCGTATGATGTGGTTTCTGTCGAATTTGTATCTTGCATATCCTATATGGGTTGTGTATGGCTGTCGTGTGTCTTCATGTTTTATAAAATGGTCCTTACTTTCTCTTGGTCGGGGATGGTGATCAAGCCTATGCCCCAATCCTGCTTAGCACCAAGGGTTATAAGCCATGGCCTCTCTAAAATGGTCGGATACGCATTCTCACCCGCTTGCATCATGTAGAAATCAACCAAGCATTCAATGCCCAAAGGCTTTTAACTTCACATCTTCAGCTATCCAAAGATACCTTGCCTTTTTGTGGTGGCCATCCTCATACGGATCGAAGCATTCACTGACATCTTGACGCCTGCTTCCCTCTTCTCTTTGGTTTCTATTCGTTAAGTTAATCCTTAACTCTTGCAGCTAAGCAGCAAGATCATGCAACACCCGAGCCGTAACGGGATCCAGACCTTGAACCACTCTCTCCACTCTATCATCCGTTGCAAGAGGGACCATTGGTTGCACCACAACTGGATCAGTGTGTTTCATGCTTTGCTCTCACCTTCTCTTGATCTTATTTCTCTTGGCCTCCGCAATTTCCACAGCTCTTTCAAATGTAGCAGGCTTCTCTTGGTCGGCCTCCTCCCTTACACTTGGATGGAGACAATCCATAAACTGACGCACTTTAAAGAAATCCCCTGGAGGCACTTGGAATGCCTCCTCTAATTGAACCCAAAGTCCTTTGATGTGTTGCAAAAACTCTTCAAAGCTAGCATGAACATCTTGCTGCAAACCTCTCAATTTTTCCGTCACTTTTGTTGCGGTTAGTTTCTTTCCAAACCTGTCAAAAATTGCTAGCTTCATCTGCTCCCATGTTTGCTTTTTGTCTTGCTCTAAACCTTCAAACCACTCTTGAGCTTTTCGTTTGAGTGCAAGAGGAAATACATGAAGCTTTGCTTTGTCATTCACAATATGCATACCAAGCGTATGCCACTCGAAGTCCAAAATCTAGCCCTTCACATCCTCCTTCCTTGTGAACACTGGCCGACTATACAACATCCCGTCGAAGTTCCTTCCCCCTTGCATGAGTAACTCCACAAAAATTGAAGTCTTGTACCTCAACCAAACCACCACTTTTCTTCAATGAAGCTCGAACTTCACAGCAAAACCACTTCACCCGGGTGCACAACCAGCAAAGTTCCGCTCTCCAGCGGGATCGCCAAAGGATGATGGAGCAAAAGACGCCGTGCGCACACTCACACACCCAGACTTAACACTACACAAGGAATTCACTTAAATTTCAACCCACACACACCACCACTCAAGAGCTCAATAAAAATACTACCCACGAGCTCAAATCAAACTCCAAACGCCTCAACCTACAAGCCCTTGCTTGCCCGCAAACACTACAAGGATAGTCAAGTTGATCAACACCTGAAATCACACTTGATGGTGAACAAAATATACAAGAAAAACCATCAAAACTCAAAAACTCTAGCCACAAAATGCCACATTCAAACCATTGCAAAGCCTTCACCAAACTCCACTCTACTAGACTCTTTGGAGTAGCACCAACCCTAATGGCACCAATACAGGGTCACATAGTCTTGCAGAAAGTCTCACCTTCTTCCCTCAATTCCTCTCACACACACATCCATGGAATCCTTAGAACTTCACACCATTTTTGGTCATTTTTTGACCTTTTTTGACCCAGTTTTGGCCAATTTTGACCCCCCTGAGGGGATTTTGCACGGGAAAAACCCCAAACAGACTCCAAAATTCACCAAATTGTGCATGCTTGATCCTTCATACCCAAATCACTTTTTGACATCCCCATATTCCATTTTAATCCACTTCTAGGGCGGTGCCGCATCATCGCAGATCAGGCATCGTAAATAGACAGTTACTGCATGTCCCAAACTTCTCGAGTGGGATGAGAGTGCCCACACTTGTTGCTTGCATTATTTACATTCTAGAAAGCTTAAACACATTCCCTAGATCTAAAAGAAGCCACCTGGACCCATATCTAAGGCCCCGATACCCTATCCAGGCATGTACACGTGCCCGACTCCTGGCATGTGAACCTGACTATTCACAATGTGTACATGCTGCATCTTTTTTAGAACTTGAAACCACTTCGCAAAGCTCCCAAATGCATGTATTTACATCGTTTTGTACATAT
>NC_140954.1:50671499-50696499 GCF_014529385.1 Adiantum capillus-veneris
AGATTGGGTTTGTACATGGAGAGCTCATATGAGAGCTATGGGAGTAAGTGGGGAGGTTAATGGTAAAGAAGGTGAGAGAAACCATTGAAGGTGCAGGTTTGAGTGAGGGATTGAGAGGAATGTGTGTGTGTGTGTGTGTAGAAGTGTGGAAAGAGGTGAGAGAAAACTATGGGCTACTTGTGAGAAAAGTGGGCAGACTGGGGTCCACTCAAAAAATCATATCTCACCGCTGGTAGCTCCAAAAATCATGAAAAAATTTGAGGTGATTATTTAGAGCGTGGCTATATTTTCTCTTTTGACCACCGCTCCAAATGCGGAGTGGAGATGGGTATTAAAAATCCCACCAAAAGACCTGTTTTTTCTTCACAAAAAGTCTTCAGTGGCCCCCTCCTTTGTTGAATTTGTACAATGCATCCAAGAGTGAGCCCCTCCTTTGTCATATCATAATACAAAGCATCCAAGCTGCCCTTGACACATGCATGGAGGAGGATTATTGGTGAATAAAGAAATATATACATGGTGGGACTAGTGTATGGACTATTCATGGACTTTAGCTCAATGAGCACATGGTGTTAGAATAATGAGTAAAAATAAAAATAAAAATATGGAGGAGTTATGGATATGGAAAGATATTGGAATCATATGATATGGTCCCTCCTTGAATTATTTTGGGTGAAAGAGGAAAAGGTATGCAAGTAAATAATATAATAAACGTAACCAATGAGTAGAAATCAATTTTTTGTTTTCACGAGGGTGAGGGTGAAAATGTGGGAGTGATTTGTATAAAGGAAAAATATGAGGTTAGAGTATGTACATATTGGCAAAAAATATAATTATGGTGTAAGAGGATGAACGAAGGTGTACATAGGTTTAATAAAACACACACCTAAGTAGAAATATTTAAATAAAATACCAAAATAATTATAAAAAATCCCTATATTTAGGCCATATATACAATGAAATATTTACACACAAAGAGGACATAATATACTTTTATTTTTTTATTTTTTTTATTTTTTTGGCTCAACTAGCCCAGTGACTAGCTAGCTGAGGGTTTTTAAGAAGATATGGGAAAAGCCCCCTAACTCACACATGCCTATGTACAGTGAAATGGTAGGGATAGCCATAGCGTTTGGGTGAATTTGGTAGGGTGGAGTAACTTACTATGGCAATTATGGAGAGCCGAAAAAATGGCTATCAATATATATGTGTATATATATATATATATATAACATTTAATGGCCTAGTAACTTGTGTGTAGCAAAAAATAGCATAGACATAGTGAGCATTTCATTAGAATAGATTCCTAATGAGCATAGCAAGAGTACTTTGATGCACAGAGCAACAAAAAGCATATCACCTAGTTAGATAGGCATGAACAATACTTCAAAAGAGAGAGAAATTAAGCTATTGACAACAGTTGAGGGCCGGATTTATATGGAGCCAGTCCCCCCTCCAAAAGGCTTTGTCTTATAGGTTTCCCCCATCAAGGGAGACATTTTACAATATAATTCTTGGTGTTCCCTCAATAACTAGCTAGTGCAATGAAGATGGAAGCTTCAAGCACTAAGCAAACGCTTTAAAACACAACATCAATTCCCTCACAGTCTCTGACTCAAGACCTCACACACCTTCGAAGATGGTCAGAGCTAGCCGGGTATGAGAGTAGATTGAGAGGAAGAAGGAGTAGTCTTACGAGAAATAAGTATATATCCTCACCTAATCACTCATAATAGCTTTGCATAGCTTAATAATCAGCATGGTAGAGGAGATGAGCATGCATTGAAGCTTGGATCTTGGTTGGATTTGCACCCGATTTGCATCACAAAGCCAAGAGTTGTTGGTGTAGGCATGCCCTTCTCACAAGCTTGGAGTATGTGATAAGCTTTCCATTAAATCTTGAGAAGGAGAGATAGTCCTATTTGCTTCACACATGAGATTGTGTGTGATAATGCCTTGACAAAATCAACCCCCTCTCTCTCTTGGTCGACAACTCATGCTTTTTACTCATGCTGACATCCCATTGGACCCTACAAAGCCTAGCCAATGATAATTAAGAATCATAAGTGATAGCCTTGTGACATGTGTCCCCCTTTCCCCTTTTGTGAGAACTTTAGGTAATTAATTAATGCAATTAAACTCTCATTGGACCCCTTAGTCTTCTGGCCAATAGGAATCAGACAAGCGATTGGGATGCTGAATGCTCATTGGACCCCTTGCGAGACTAGCCACTAATCTTTTAGAGAGCTTAATTCTTATTGGTTCTTTTGTGAGGGCCATACCCAGACTCGATCCTACTCACCTCCCTCAGTCCTCCAGACCGTTCTAGGGAATGATGTAGATCTATCTACAGGTATCCCTCTCACTTGGGACTGGCACTCAGACAGGACTCCGGTCTATCTCGAATGCCAACCCAAGGGGGTACATCCCTTCATTCAACGATTCTATCCGCTTCTCATAATCAATCTGTCCTTGACAGCTTTCCGCACCCAAAAATCGTGGTCCTTACTCTTGATTCTCTTGATCTTTAACTTGAGGATCTGCTCTTGCTTTCTTATTCTCCCTTGGTTCATGGCGATAACCCCTTTTTCCTGACAAGCAGGCATGGTAGTCGCTCGTCCCCGATTACCCATTTTTGTCCCACGTAGTCCTAGCGTTTAACATAAAAAATTTAAATCAGCATCCGGCCATCTGACCCTCCGGATCCGCCCACCCACGGAACCATTCCATGAAAATCCCTTCCCGAGGTAGTACTTAACTACTACAAAATCAAGAAGACAACAATCTATCAGACATCATCAAACAACTAGCAACATGCAATCTGTTGCATACCCTCATTCAAAAAAATTCATCTGGTTGTTCCCACCAAATCATTATTTAGAAACTTTTAATTCATTTCCTTTCCTTTATCTGTTATAATTAGCTTGTAACTAGTTTCCTAACTAATCATGCAACACATTTAGTTTCAACCAATTCATCTTGCCTCCCCATTCACGCCAAGATAATTGGTTACAAGCCATCAAAATGGAAGCACCTTCACAATATTTCCCATAATTAAGAGTTTGGGAAAGGTTCATCAAGTAATTTAATCATTCCTTCCTAAGCATTTTATTTCGAGAGGTATAGAACCATCTGGTGACAGATGCACAGGATAGCCCCATATTCCTAGCCTTTCCTGTTCCTTTTTAAGCAATCAGGTCGAAAAAATTTCCTTAATTAAATTCACATGATCCTCCCTGAGTATGACCTTCTCATCCAACTATTGGCATCAGGCCATACCCGGATTATGGCCGATTTTCAATAAGATACTGCGGGTACATCACCCGGCCGGGAAAAAATAAAACAAACCCATTCATCCCTGATCCCTCGGGCATGAATGACCTAGGTATAACAACTTGCCGGTTACGCTGCCCTAGCCGAAAAGAACCAATCTCCGTGAAGTTCCCCAAGAGAATCCTCTCAATGGGCCGGCCTTTCAATCAAATTGACCCCAAGAAGATCCATCTTGGTTTCCAGTCATTTCCAGACAATCTTCAAAACTCCTAGTTAAATCTATGTTTTGCAATGGGCTATCCCTATCACCTCTCGAGATTGTTTTTTAACTCCTAGTTGGTAATTTCTAGGCTCATTCATTTATCAACTTTAATTCCTACTTTCATTAATTATCTACCAGCCAAGTTTATTTAGAAAATACAAGCGAGTTTTTGCCATAGGTATTTCATGGTTAATGTCTCTTCGGAAATGCCAACTTTTTAAGTTCAATCCCCGTTTCCTCGATTCCCAGGTTTTTGCGATCCTTTGCAATCCATGGGACATCTCCATGGAAGCTTGTAGAGTTTTCCGTTCAAAACAATACGGAGGTCAATTTTGCGAAGCTATCCCCTATCTCCCCCATCCCGTATTTTCAAACAAACTTGAAATTGACAACTTTAAAAACACTCTTCAATACCAAAAATTGAACTACTTCAATCGAGCTTACACAACTACTTTTTTCTTATGGTACAAAGTTATCACTAAAGATTAGCTTAAGAGTGTAATTCTACCTTTAGTGCTTAACTTAATGATGCATAGATACTCTTATTACTTAACCCTAATTGCGAGGTTTCCTTTAAAGCTTAAACCTAAAATACAAGGTAGTCACTAAAGCTTACACCTAAGTGCCAAGTTACCATTAAAGCCTAGCTTATGAGTGCAAATCTACCTTTGAAGCTTGACTCTATGATGCATAGATACTCTTATTACTTAACCCTAATTGGGAGGTTTTGATTAAAGCTTAAACCTAAAATGCAGGGTAATCACTAAAGCTTACATCTAAGTTAAAAGTTACCATAAAAGCTTAGCTTATGAGTGAAAATCTACCGTTTAAGATTAACTTAATGATGCATAGATACTCTTATCACTTGACCCTAATTGCGAGGTTTCCATTAAAGCTTAAACTTAAAAATGCAAGGTAGTCACTAAAGCTTACATCTAAGTGCAAATTTAACATTAAAGCTTAGCTTATGAGTGCAAATCTACCTTTTAAGCTTAGCTTAATGATGCATAGATACTCTTATCACTTGACCCTAATTGCGAGGTTTTCATTAAAGCTTAAACCTAAAAATGCAAGGTAGTCACTAAAGCTTACATCTAAGTGCAAAGTTACCATTAAAGCTTAGCTTACGGGAGAAAATCTACCTTTCAAACTTACCTTTATGATGCATTGATACTCTTATCACTTGACCCTAATTGCGAGGTTTCCATTAAAGCTTAAACCTAAAAATGCAAGGTAGTCACTAAAGCTTACATCTAAGTGCAAAGTTACCATTAAAGTTTAGCTTATGAGTGCAAATCTACGTTTTAAGCTTAACTTAATGATGCATAGATACTCTTATTACTTAACCCTAATTGCGAGGTTTCCATTAAAGCTTAAACCTAAAAATGCAAGGTAGTCACTAAAGCTTACATCTAAGTGAAAAGTTACCATTAAAGCTTAGCTTACGAGAGAAAATCTACCTTTGAAGCTTAACTTTATGATGCATAGATACTCTTATCACTTGACCCTAATTGCGAAGTTTTCATTAAAGCTTAAACCTAAAAATGCAACACATAAACCTTCGTAGCATTAAAACACATGGATTAATTAAACCTATTAGAAATGTAGATTATCTCCTCTAAACAAGAGGGAAGTGGGGCTGAAGTACTTCTTGAAGATTTGTGAGGCTCAAGGAAGAAGGAAAGGGATTTAGGATGAAGAGGAAGGAGAGAGGAGCTTCTTCATAAAACCCTCAAGGGTTTGGCCTTCAAGAGAGGGAGAGAGCAAGAGCAAGGTTTAATGGAAACCTTGATTTACTTAAGCATAATCTTGAGCATGGAAAGTATGCAAGTAGCTTAGCAATATGTGTGTGTAAAATTACAAAGGAGAGGGGGTGGTTATATAGGAAATGGTGGGTATTATTTTCTCAATTCCTATTGGACCCCAATTCTCTTCTCAAATCCTATTGGACCCCAATTCTCTTCTTAATTCCTATTGGACCCCAATTTTCTTCTTAGTTCTTATCTCTTAACTTTATCTTTTAATCAAGTTAGTCCCTTTTTGTCCCAGTTCCCGATCTAGATCAATTTCCACATGGATCTTCACGAAGAAGATAAAAATAATCTTAATATTTTTGAAAAAATACAGGGATGAAGTAATTTCTTATCCAAAATATCCTTGTCTTTTCATTCTGGAGTAAAGTCTCGTTGTCTGCATGACTTCTTTGTCGGTGTTGCTTTTTCTAAATTATTTTCTAGGCTGAAAAAGTTATGAATGGCTCTAGGATTTAGGGAGGGACCTTACAAACTCCCTGAGAAAAAGAAAGAGTTGTGCTCAGCTCGGGACATGCTTCAGAGAATAGTCAAACTCGATCTTCGGTCAACTTATGATTGAAGATGGTCAGTAACTTTAGGGTATTTAGATTAAAGGATAGTGAAGCTGGTATGGACCTTGAATAATACACTTCTCTTTATTTTTAGCACTGACTCAAAAGTTTTGATCATAAACAAGTCTTAATGACTTGGGTTTACTTTAATTACTGAGTATAATCTTACTTAACTAGGTATTTTTCCTTTGGTGTGGTCGGATTTGTGTTTCTCTTGTTAGGTCTGAAGATCATTTCTTCACTTCACTCTCTATCTAGCTTCAATACCCTTTGTAAAAATCTTACCATTCTTACTTAGACTTTTTCCTTTTTGAGTGTTGACTCATTTCACTATTAATATCATCCAACTGATACCATGTTCTTGACAGTTAAAGGATTTCATACCGATCTTTGAATTAATCTCGCAATATCTCCTCCCTTGTGTACCCAATTTATTTCCTTAATCCTTATTTCTCTTATGTCTATAGCTTACTGTCTCATCTTTCACTTGGTAATCAGATATTTAATGTATCATAACAATTAAACTTGTAAAACACCATAGACAATTTGAATCTCAAAAGACTTGACTGACTAGAGATGCTTGAATTACCTAAATATGTCGATTGATTACATCCGCATAAAAATTACATCAAAAGTGCCATCGATATCTTGAAGAATAATTATAAGTTGTTCCGAAGAACCAACCAAAACTATGATCAAGGGTTTGGACAAAAACGAAATATTGATTTGATTCCAAAATGTCCACAATATCTGAATGCAAGCTTACAGAATTTCCCTAGCTTTAAGGAGCTGTGTTTGGGTTTGAGTCTGAGGAAAACTTGTTCGTCTTTGCTAAAGCTTCTAGCAGAGCGGTGAAGATCAGTGTAGCTCTTCTGCCTATCACTAGCTCTCTTCAGGTTGTCTCTAATGACTAGAAGTTGATGATCCATCTCTTCTAGGGTAGACTTAGTGGGAGGAACATGAAGAACTGGGTCGGCTAATCGAAGTGGGGCTAAACATTCCTGATCATATAAGGCTTTAAACGGTGACATTCCGAGGCTGCGATGGTGAGAAGAGTTATAAGCAAACTCAACTAGGGGAAGAAACTTGATCCATTGCTAGGACTATTGGTTACAGTATGCTTGAAGCATATCTTCAATGACTTGATTCACTCACTCAGTTTGACCATCAGTCTCCGGATGATATGCTGAGCTGAGGTTTGAGTTGGGTACCCAGAGATTGAAACATGGCTTGCCAAAACTTTAGAAGTAATTTTTGCATCCCGATCACTGATGATTCTTGCAGGGATTCCATGTAATCTTACTACCTCTATGAAAAATACTTGGGCTATGTCGATGGTCGTGGTTGTCTGCTTGATTGGAATTAGATGAGCCACCTTAGTGAGCTTATCTACTACGACAAAAATAGAATCATAGTTTCCAGTTGTCTTTGAAAGACCAGTGCCAAAGTCCATACTCAGACATTCCCACTTCATCTAAGGAATATCTAGGGGCTGAAGCTTTCCAGGTAGTAAAGAAATACCATCTGCTAAGGTATAGTCAGTTAAGTGTTCCCTCGGGCTCTAAGCTTAAATCTCTTGCAGAAAAGGTCTAAATAGGGGTCTACTTGAATACCTTGTTGAACTTTCTCAGGTAAAGAAGAGCTAAGGAGTGAAATTAGTCAGGTTTGATGAGGACAGGACTGTTGATCAAGAGGTCTTTGAGTCTTTTGAAGTCAGCATCTCTCCCCAACAAAAAAAGAAAGAGATGTCTTCAACTCGAATAAAATACGTAATTGATGAAGCTTCTTGGATACGTCTTGCGACTTAACTTCTTGTTAATGCTTTCAACTTGACTTCTCTCTTACACTTCTTCATCCCCAAAAATCTGCTAATATAATATTGGAGTCATTGGAAATCTTTCTCAATAAGCTATCTTCTTGAATAAGTTATCGCGTTTGTGGCTTCTTCGATATGCTACTTCCTCTTTATAAGCTACTGGTAATCCCTTCTTTATCAACACTTGTTATCCTCTTATTTTTGTGATCTTCACTCTCTTGTTGACAGCCCGGACCCACAAATCGTATATGCGATTTCCTTCAGATGCGAATCTAGTATCGACTAGAAACAATGCGTAACTTAGTCATTCTCTTATCTGATGGCATCTTGGCAAGAAGACTTGGTTCTTCCTGTATGCATCTCTCACTTGCAGAGTGCAGATGAGGTAGTTAAAAGACAGTTTTTAGAGCGATACAAAGATCTCCTCTTTCCTCAACCAAATTCTTGTGTCAGCCAGACGATATGGAAGACACAACAACATCTCACAAGAGTGACTCTCTGGGGTAGAGACCATTTCCACAACAATACCTGACTTGCGATGGTTACAGAGGCTTTGAGACTTGGCCCTCTCTACTACTGCGTCAAAAAGACATGAGATCCTGGGTTCTCCGCAAGGTTGTTCTTGATTGTACAGCTTATCCCCCATTCCAAGATTTGCCTTGATACCATCTGGAGTCTTCCTCTTAGAGGTCCTTTTCTTTTCTCAGCTCATAGAGAAATTACTTAAGCTGTTTCTCGTAGAACCATTCCAGAGGGTGAGCGTCCTAACATGTGCGGCGCTTTCCATATTTGGTTATGTGACCATATATTAGAGGATCTTTATGAGGTGTAAACTTTCTTGCCTCTCTTGTAATTACTTCCTGCCTCCCTTGTAATCCTTTTTGGCTTTAATTGAAGAAATAACCCTTTTTTGAAAAATTTGAGTATTGTCCGTACTTCTTTGTCTTGAAATGTTAGTCTCTCCTCTTTAATTAAATTCTTAAGGACATTTCAGAAAAGGGTCTTCTGTCTATGACAGTCTTGAGTAAAGATTCCAACTTTGAGTTCTTGGCTAACTCATAAGTTTGTTTTCTTATTCATCTTCGGAGTTAAAATGTTTGCAATATTTATGAGCTTATCTATTGCACTTTCCCATCTTGATTCCTTCTGAGTTTTTAAGCACGTGTCATTTACTGTCTTTTCTATTTGTCTTGAGATGCTATAAGTAGAAGTTTACTTCCAAAATTTGAAAATAAGATTGGACTATACCATATCACTTTGGTCCTAATCCCAAATTTCTCTCATCATTGCAATCCGTAAATTATTCAATAGTTGTACGTGTCTCCATTGGGTTAACCGTGTAACTCCATTCGACCCACATATTCTCCATTTCTTAGTAGAACTGGTACTTTCCTTAGGAGAGAAAAGTTTGATAAGGTGTCTCAACATGGCTAACGTGTTCTCTGGTTCGCCTATCCCCATTCTTTCATGACTATCTTATAAACTTCTTCTTCTTGAATATTTCAAGCCATCAGTAATTTCAAAACAAGTCTTGCTATATATACTTATAGCTTTATCTGTGGCTAATCACAAGAACTTCTTGGATTTCTTCATTATTACTCAAAAATTATCTTCTAGTCAATGTCCCAAAAATTAATTCTTCATGTGGTAGCTACCTTACCCAATCTTGCTCCTTATTACTAAGCTTAAGGGAGAATGACAAGTAAAGCTCAATAAAAATTTCATCCATGCCACTTTCATGTGTCTATGCACAAGTGCATGCGTCTTCATCCATTTATGCCACTTCCATGCGTCTTCTCACAAGTGCATTACCTATTCTTCACAAATTTCTATATCGTTCATTTCCAACTTTACTCACACTTTCCACTTTCTTAAATCCTAGGCACAAGTATAGGTTTTTGGAAATAAGAGCTCCCAAAAATGTTCCAGCATAGCGAGCCTTCACTCTAACGTAGCAGTTTCCATCCTCTCATAGATAATCTGTTGAATTTCTTCTGGCAAATCCCAAGCCATCTTAAAATTTTTTGAATAATTTATTGGAACATCAAGACTTCATTTTGTAATATAATTGAAATTTGAGTGCTAGACTCTGTTGTTTTTCTCTCATGCATTAATCTTAAATCCAAAATTCTAAATTCCAAGGTCCAAGATTCAAAATTAGGCTTTGATACCACTTGTGAGGGCCATACCCAAACTCAATCCTACTCACCTCCCTCAGTCCTCCAGACCGTTCTAGGGAATGACATAGATCTATCTGCAGGCATCCCACCCACTTGGCACCGACGCTCAGATAGGACTATGGTCTATCTCGAACGCCAACCCAAGGGGGTACATCCCTTCATTCAACGATTCTATCCGCTTCTCATAATCAATTTGATAGCTTTTCGCACCCAAAAATCGTGGTCCTTAGTTTTGATTCTCTTGATCTTTAACTTGAGGATCTGCTCTTGCTTTCTAGTTCTCCCTTGGTTCATGGCGATAACTCTAAAGACCAAGGGACTGCCATGCCTGTTCCATCCGCCCAGCCTCCCTTTGATAGGCTCCTAGCCCCTTTCGGACCCCTTCCCACTGGCAGCCGGCCCTTGGCCGAGTCCTTGACCCCTTGGCTTGGCCCTTGGCCTGACATTACTCCCCCCTTGGAGAAGCGTTTTCGTCCTCGAAAACAAAAGTGGGGAATTTATTCTTAAGAACACTTATGTTTTCCCAAGTGGCACCCTCTTCAGGGCGATCTTTCCACTTGACTAAAGCTTGACTACGTACATGATGACGAGTACGGAGTTCATGAAAATCTAAAATGCGTTCAGGTTCATGCGGTTGAGTGGGAGGTTCAGTGAAATCAACCAATATCTGTTGGCCGATAACATTGTCGTCCCCATGCAAGCGTTTACGTAAACAACTTACATGAAATACCGGATGGACACGCGAGTGCGCAGGTAAGTCAAGTTTGTAGGCCCTATCACCAACTCGCTTGAGTATCTTGAAGGGCCCACAATAACGTGGAGATAATTTGGGTGTAGGTCCAGTCTTCAGACTTTCTGAATGCTCTGGCACACGCAAAAATACCTCTTCACCTTCCGTGAAGGTACCTTGTCAACGTTTCTCATCAGCATACTTCTTATACCGATCCTGTGCTTGTCGAACAGTTTGACGAGCAAGTCTCAGCATTTCCATATGATCTTGGAGAAACTCCTTGACCTGTTGGAGCTTCTCAGTTGCCAACCTCACTGTCACTGGTGATCTAGGTTGAAAACCATACATAAGCATGAATGGACTAAAACCAATTGTAACATGCTTAGCACTATTATATGCAAACTCAAGAATAGGAAGATAATCTTCCCAATCTGATTGCTTCTTGCTAACGTATGCTCGTACCATATCCTCTAGCACTTGGTTGACTCGTTCCGTCTGACCATCTATTTCAGGGTGATCAACCATACTTAAATTAAGTTGTGTACCCAATCGTTTAAAAACAGCCCTCCAAAAATGACTGTTAAACTTGGGATCACGGTCACTCACAATGTTACTTGGAAATCCATACAACCGGTCAAGATTGTCCACAAATAACTTAGCTAATTCTGGACTCTTAATGGTTGACTTTGTTGGAATAAACTGACAAAGTTTAGTCAACCGATCTACGACCACCCATACCGAGTCATGTCCTCGAATTGTGGTTGGTAAACCCACAATAAAATCCATGGAGATACTTTCCCATTTACCGTTGGGAATCTCTAAAGGATGTAAGAGTCCTCCTGATTTCAGGCGCTCTGCTTTATTAACTTGACATTTTTGGCAATGCAAGACATAGTCTTGAACATACCCATGGAAACCTAGCTAGTAAAACTGTCGTCTTACGAGTGCATAAGTTTTCTTAATTCTCGGGTGCCCTGCACTTGGACTATCGTGACATTCATAAAGAATTTGGCGCCGAATGTCCGCGTCTGTCGGTACACACACTCTCCCCTTGTGGAGTAGGTACCCATCATCTATGGAAAAATTCTTCCATCTCTGCAGTTCATCACTCGATAGAGGAGAACTGGGTGTGGAGGAAACAAAACCACTACCAACATTGGAGTGAGAAGGATCCCTCTTTCTAACATAGCTCCACACCTTGGAGTATGCAGTATCATGCTCGCACTTACCTTTGAGAGATTCCAAAAACTCACTCCGCAATTCCGTGAAAAGAAGAGAGTTGATCTCTGGCATTTGGCTGAGAGCATCAGCCACTACATTGTACCGCCCTTTACGATATCGTAGCTTGGCGTCATACTCCTGAAGAATCTCAGCCCACCTGGCCTTGCGACCCTTCAAATCACTTTGTTGTGTAAACCACTTGATGCTTTCATGGTCAAACACAATCTCGAACTGTGCACCATACAAATAATGTCGCCATGTCTTTAAAGCAGACACTATTGCATAGAGCTCTCGTTCGTAAGCAGAGTAATTCGGCTGTGCTGAATCCAGCTTCTTGCTTTCAAATGCAATCGGCCTTCCCTCCCGTAGAAAGACTGCTCCAATCGCACGATTACTAGCATCCGTTTCCAAAACGAATGGCTTTAAGGGATCCACAATAGCCAAAACAGGAGCTGTGGCTAATGTGTCCTTAAGTTTGTCAAAACTTTGTTGTTGTTCCAATCCCCACTGAAAAGTCTTGCCCTTGGCTTTTAGATGATCTGTCATGGGAACAACAATATGGGCATAGTTTTTAACGAATTGATGATAAAAACCTGCAAAGCCTAAAAAAATCTAGACGCTCTTCCAAATTTTTGGGAGAGGGCCACCTCTGAATGGCATCCACCTTGGATTGATCCATGTGTAACCCTGCAGCCGAAATAACATGCCCCAAGTAGTGAATTTCCTCCTTGAGGAAATCACATTTGGATTCCTTGGCATATAGCTGATTTTGGCGTAACAAATGAAACACTTGTTTCAAATGTACTAAGTGCTCTTCCTCAGATGCACTATATACAAGAATGTCATCGAGGAAAACGATAACAAACTTTTCCAAGTATGGTCTCAAGACACTATCCATGAGTTTCATGAACGTAGCTGGAGCATTGGTTAACCCAAAGGGCATTACCAAAAACTCATAATGTCCAAACCTTGTTCGGAACGCTGTTTTGGGTATATCCGCAAGCCTGATGCGTACTTGATGATACCCAGATCTTAAATCAATCTTTGAAAATATATGAGCGTGGGTGAGCTTATCAAACAGCTCATCTACTCGTGGCAATGGGTACTTGTTCTTAACAGTAACCACATTTAATCCACGGTAATCTACGCACATGCGCATACTACCGTCCTTTTTCTTCACCAAGAGAATGGGAGAGGCCCATGGTGAAGAACTTGGTTGAATAAACCCTCTACTGAGATAGTCAGCAAGTTGACGTTCCACCTCAGCAGCCTCCAAATGACTCATTCGGTAAGGCGGTTTACTCACTGGCTTACTGCCTGCAACCACGTCTATGCCATCTTGCACAGAACGTGTCGACAGTAGCCCTGGTGGAAAATCATCTGGGAACACATCCTTGAATTCCCTTAAAAGTTCCTTCAATTCCTTAGCAACATTTGCTTGTTTTGAATTAGTAGACATAGCTGGAAGAGGAGAGAGAGAAGAATGCGGCGTTGAGGAAGTTGTATTCAAAACTTTAGCATCGTTAAAAACATCATCCACATTGGAAATAAAATGGCACAGTGAGTAACACAAAAAGAGTTCTTCTATTGCATCATCAGAAGCGAGCTTCATAAGCTCAGCTGTACAAATAAGTGGTGAGGAAGGTATATCCTTCTCCCCCAACAGCAGTACGTGCACACCATTGGATTCGAACGTTAGACTATTATGCTCATAGCTACGTCTAAGGGATGATCCTAAACTATGCAACCACTCATGACTAAGAAGCACATCCGCCCTCTCCATATTCATGACTTGGAAATCCAAAGACGTACGGTATCCTTGAATTTCCAGAGGTACATTTTTAACCTGAGTGTCCCATATCTCAGCATCATGGCCGTTAATCATTGCTACCTTGTAGCGATGGGAACTCGGGGTTTGGGGTAATTTGAGTCGTTTCACCAATTTTTAATTGATGAAATTGTGCGATGCACCATCGTCTACCAAGATCCGCACCCTGTGCCCTTGGATAGAGCCATGCATACGCACCAACTAATGTGGTCCGAAAGTCTGCTGCCAGATGGAGGCCGTGATATAGCACTCATGCACCGCCTCGGTGTGTGTTACTTCCACATTAGCAAACTGGGAAGAGGACTCAAGAGGTAAAAGCTGCACCATGTGTACTGCTTTTTCCTTCCCCTTGTCTTGAGCAGCAGATTTCCCCTTGGGACAATCCTTTTTGCTATGTCCAGTTCCCAAACATTTAAAGCACAACTTTTCTTTTTTGGATTTCTCAAACTCTTCCGTTGAGAGAGGACCTCTAGACCCCTTGGGCTTTTTGGAGGTCTCTGATGCAGTAGAGACATTTTTTCTTTTATGATGCACATGCTGTAGACGTGTTAAAACAGGTGTAGTGCCGTGCACATGAGAACTATGCAATGCCCGATCATCGGGATCATCATGGATGTGAGCTTGCACTATTGCGTCCTCAAGTGGTTGTGGATCCTGGGTTTTAACGTGCTTCTTAAGCTCCGGAGTTAACCCACGGATGAACCCACGCACCTGTTGAAAGGTATCCATCCCTTCCAGCTTGAGGATCACATCCCGATAATGGGAAATATATTCCAATAATGTTTTTTGCTGGCGCATAGAACATTCGTCCCAGGCGGTCCAATTTCTATCCTTCTCATTGGTAGGTAGAAATTCCTTCCTGAAGACAGTCTCAAAAGCTGCCCAAGTCTGTGGTAGCATGCCCTTCTGCTTGAGAGACATCCACCATTTGTAGGCCTTGCTGTCCAAAGTCAGACTTGTTTGCAGCGCCTTGGCTGCATCCGGGGTACGTCTAAGGTCATGAATACCATCCCACTTACTGAGAAAAATATTCACGGTGTCCTTGTTTCGCTCACGCTCTTCTCCCCGAAAAATTGGTGGCTTTGTATTTTTCAACAAATCGCCCACCTCTTTTTGGGTCAGAGAGTGCAGCGGACCCGGAGGAGGGCTTTGCCCAGCAGCCGGCCCTTGGCCTGGTGTGGAGCCGTGCTCCTGAATTGGCTGACTAGCAGGGCCCGTGGCCTGCTGCCGCATATGCAACTTAATCAAATCGGATAATGCCGTGACATTCTGATTTAATTGTGCAAAATTCGTTTCAAGCACAGTCATGTGTGTTTGCAATGCACGGAAATCTTGCATGTCCAGCAACTCATACGCATCGTATGTTGCCGCTGGGGCACGATTACTCTCCGTGAGAGGAACCGTCCTCGTGGCATCGGCAGACGAAACGGGTGCGGACTGCTCGAAATCAAATGCATGATGCATATCTATGTCCGAATCCATGCTGTGGACGTACTGTGGGAGAAAAGAAAGGAGAATACCTGAATGCCAACGAGCTCGTAGCCGTATGCGATAAGGAACCGTATAATTACGTCTTTGAGAAGAAAGAACGCCGACTTCGAAAGAGTAGTTCAATCCGTGACCACTACCAGCTTGACAACAACGAGAAAAACTGCAGTGGATGATTCACTCGAAAGCACGGAGAAAATTCGAGGTGCTAATAGTCAGGTTTGCGTCGTATGCAATACACCAAATAAACTTGAAAGTTGCCGACAATTTGGGCAGCCGAGGAGGAAGTTGAAAACACAAATCAATATATAGTCACTGCCGAGGTGGCTTGCATCGTATGCAACCACCAAATCGGTTGAAGCTTGGTGACCAATTTGCACTTTGTCAAAACTTCAAAACCTGGTGTGTAGCAGGTTCGGAATGCAGAAGTTGCAAGAAGCCACAACCGGTGTGTGTTGTGTATGCCCACCGATGAAAAGATGGCAGTGGAAGAATTAAGCGCGCCTTGCCAAGCCAAAGACCGTGGGCAAAGGCTCTTCATTGGACCATTAGGGTAACCAAAGTGAAGAGGGAAAAAAAAGTTTGACGAAAATTTGGCCTGCAGACAGAGCCGTCGACTGCGCGATGTGAAGAAGATGAAACAACTCGCGATGCAGCAGGCTTTTGGGGGCGGGCCAAGCACGAGATCTTGCTGAAATTGCCTTGCGCTCCAACTGAGCCTAAGCGCGCGCGATTTGACGCAGGTCGACCTCCCGTCGACTCCCCGGCTTGGAGGTTCTGCTCACGCTGCAGGCTCGACCCTCTTCCTCCTCCACTTTTTGATTGCATGCAACATGCAACCAAGCAAAAAACGTGCCCAAGTTCTATGTTTAGCTCTGATACCAGTGTAAAGACCAAGGGACTGCCATGCCTGGTCCATCCGCCCAGCCTCCCTTTAATAGGCTCCTAGCCCCTTTCGGACCCCTTCCCACTGGCACCCGGCCCTTGGCCGAGTCCTTGACCCCTTGGTTTGACCCTTGGCCTGACAATAACCTCTTTTTCCTGACAAGCAGGCACGACAGTTATCAATTTCTCCTAAGAAGAGGGATCTTGCAATCCTACCTGGTCTTCCTCGTCCCCGATTACCCATTTTTATCCCACATAGTCCTAGCGTTTAACATAAAAAATTTATACCAACATTCGGCCATCTAACCCTCCGGATCCGCCCACCCACCGAACCATTTCATGAAAATCCCTTCCCGAGGTAGTACTTAACTACTACAAAATCAGGAAGATAGCAGTCTATCAGACATCATCAAACAACAAGCAGCATGCAATTTGTTTCATACCCTAATTCAAGGAAATTCATCTGTTGTTCCCACCAGATCTTTATTTAGAAACTTTTAATTCATTTCCTTTCCTTTATCTGTTATACTTAGCTTGTAACTAGTTTCCTAACTAATCATGCAACACATTTATTTTCAACCAATTCATCTTGCCTCCCTATTCAGGCCAAGATAATTGGTTACAAGCCATCAAAATGACAGCTCCTTCATAATATTTCCCATAATTAAGAGTTTGGGAAAGGCTCATCAAGTAATTTAATCATTCCTTCCTAAGCATTTTATTTCGAGAGGTATAGCACCATCTGGTGACAGATGCGCACGATAACCCTTATATTCCTAGCCTTTCCTATTCCTTTTTAAGCAACCAAGTCGAACAAATTTCCTTAATTAAATTCACATCATCCTCCCTCAATATGACCTTCTCATCCAACTATTGGCATCAGGCCATACCCGGATTATGGCCGATTTCCAATAAAATACCGCGGGTACTTCACCCGGCCGGGAAAAAATAAAACAAACCCATTCATCCTTTATCCCTCGGGCATGAATGACCTAGGTATAGCAACTTGCCGGTTACGCTGCCCTAGCCGAAAAGGGCCAATCTCCGTCAAGTTCCCCAAGAGAATCCTCTCAATGGGCCGGCCTTTAAATCAAATTGACCCCAAGAAGATCCATCTTCGTTTCCGGTCATTTCCAGACAATCTTCAAAGCTCCTAGTTAAATCTATGTTTTGCAATGGGCTATCCCTATCACCTCTCGAGATTCCTTTTTAACTCCTAGTTGGTAAGTTCCAGGTTCATTCATTTATCAACCTTAATTCCTACTTTCATTCATTATCTACCAGCCAAGTTTATTTAGAAAATACAAGCGAGTTTTTGCCATAGGCATTTCATGGTTAATGTCTCTTCGAAAATGAAAACTTTTTAATTTCAATCCACGTTTTGTCGATTCCCAGGTTTTTGCAATCCTTTGCCATGCATGGTACATCTCCATGGAAGCTTGTAGAATTTTCGGCTCAAAACAACACGGAGGTCAATTCCACGAAGCTATCCCCTATCTCCCCCATCCCGTATTTGCAAACAAACTTGAAATTGACAACATTAGAAATACTCTTCAATACCAAAAATTGAACTGCTTCTATCGAGCTTAGACAACTACTCTTCTCTTATGGTACAAAGTTACCATTAAAGCTTAGCTTAAGAGTGCAATTCTACCTTTTTGTGCTTAACTTAATGATGCATAGATACTCTTAGCACTTAACCCTAATTGCGAGGTTTCCATTAAAGCTTAAACATAAAATACAAGGTAGTCACTAAAGCTTACACCTAAGTGCAAAGTTATCATTAAAGCTTACCTTATGAGTGCAAATATACCTTTGAAGCTTGACTTTATGATGCATATATACGCTTATTACTTAACCCTAATTACGAGGTTTTCATTAAAGCTTAAACCTAAAATCCAAGTTAGTCACTAAAGCTTACACCTAAGTGCCAAGTTACCAATAAATCTTAGCTTAAGAGTGCAAATCTACCTTGGAAGCTTAATTTAATGATGCATAGATAATCTTAGCACTTGATCCTAATTGTGAGGTTTCCATTAAAGCTTAAACCTAAAATACAAGGTAGTCACTAAAGCGTACATCTAAGTGAAAAGTTACCATTAAAACTTAGCTTACGAGAGAAAATCTACATTTGAAGATTAACTTTATGATGCATAGATACTCTTATCACTTGACCCTATTTGCGAGGTTTTCATTAAAGCTTAAATCTAAAAATGCAAGGTAGTCACTAAAGCTTACATCTAAGTGCAAAGTTACCATTAAAGCTTAGCTTATGAGTTCAAATCTACCTTTTAAGATTAACTTAATGATGCATAGATACTCTTATCACTTGACCCTAATTGCTAGGTAATCATTAAAGCTTAAACCTAAAAATGCAAGGTAGCCACTAAAGCTTACATCTAAGTGCAAAGTTAACATTAAAGCTTAGCTTATGAGTCCAAATCTACCTTTTAAGCTTACGTTAATGATGTATAGATACTCTTATCACTTTACCCTAATTACAAGATTTTCATTAAAGCTTAAACCTAAAAATGCAAGGTAGTCACTAAAGCTTACATCTAAGTGCAAAGTTACCATTAAAGCTTAGCTTACGGGAGCAAATCTACCTTTTAAGCTTAATTTTATGATGCATAGATACTCTTGTCACTTGACCCTAATTGTGAGGTTTCCATTAAAGCTTCAACCTAAAAATGCAAGGTAGCCATTAAAGCTTACATCTAAGTGCAAATTTACCATTAAAGCTTAGCTTATGAGTGCAAATCTACCTTTTAACCTTAACTTAATGCTACATAGATACTGTTATCACTTAACCCTAATTGCGAGGTTTTCATTAAAGCTTAAACCTAAAAATGCAAGGTAGTCACTAAAGCTTACATTTAAGTGCAAAGTTACCATTAAAGCTTAGTGTATGAGAGAAAATCTACCTTTGAAGCTTAACTTTATGATGCATAGATACTCTTATCACTTGACCCTAATTGCGAGGTTTCCATTCCAGCTTAAACCTAAAAATGAAACACATAAACCTTCCTAGTATTAAACCACATGGATTAATTAAACCTACTAGAAATGAAGATTACCTCCTCTAAACAAGAGGGAAGTGGGGCTGATGTCCTTATTGAAGAGATGTGAGGCTCAAGGAAGAAGGAAAGGGATTTAGGATGAAGAGGAAGGAGAGAGGAGCTTCTTCACAAAACCCTCAAGGGTTTGGCTTTCAAGAGAGGGAGAGAGCAAGAGCAAGGTTTAATGGAAACCTTGATTTACTTAAGTATAATTGTGTGTGTGTGTGTGTGGAAAGAGAGAATTGGGGTAAATAATTGATGTGTGTGTATATCGCCTTTCCCTCTCCCATCCTTGTTCTTAGCTTCTTGTGTTTGGAGAGAAGATTTGTGTGTGTGTGTGTGTGTGTTGTGAGAGATGTAGAGAGTGAGAGAGCTTGTGTATGTGCATCCATGTCTAATGTATGCAATGTGTGTATAGGTTTGTTTCTCTGGATGCCTTGTGTACCCTAGCTTGCAAGTCTGTTTATAACATGCACTATCCAACCCACATTTAAAAGGTAAGCACATTACCAATTATGTTGTTATGCTTTAGTTTATTCTCAATTAGAATCGTTAATTGAAATTATGGGTATGTAAGCTTGTTCTTTTATGCACATATATGTTTATATTAGCATCTATATGAGTGCATAGAAAATAGAATATGCACAAAAATATACACACACACTTTGCAATGGAGAGAGAGAGAGAGAGAGAGAGAGAGAGAGATTTTCTATTTGGTATGCCCAAGGCAAAGTCTTAGTGATTTGTCCCCTTGATTTCCCCAAGGCAAAGTCTTAGAGAGAGAGAGAGAGAGAGAGAGAGAGAGAGAGACCTAGTTTGATCTACACCCCAATAAACTAGTGCATCTTCAAGTGTTCACTTGCAAGGTTAGAAATAGTCTACTCTAGGCTCCAATCATAGCTTGCTAGTGATCCTTAATAGAGGTTGATCAATGGGTTTTATCTAGGGTGATGAATGGGTTTGATCTTGATTGCATTTAGATCTAAATTAAAACATTAAAGCTCAATCACTGGACCAATGTTCATTGTCTTATCTCATCTTCTAGGACCTAGTATCATCTTTTACTATATATATATATGTATATATATATATATATATAATATTTTTTCCTTTTTTTTCATTTGAATTATTTATTGCTTTAAAAAAATGAGGGATGGTGTATTCCCCTCGCCCCGCTAAAGCGAAGGCTTTGTTTTTTGTGTCCCCCAGCTCTCCAAACAAAGGAGATTCTAGTGAGAGTTTTTGCCCAAATCTATGCGAGAAATTACTTGTTCTTTGCCTCTCCCCATCCTTCTTCTTATTTGGAGAGAGGATTTGTGTGTGTATGTTGAGAGAGATGTAGAGAGTGAGAGAATGTGCACCCGTGTCTAATATATGTATGCTCTACATACGTGTGTAGGTTTTCTCTCAACCCACATTTGAGAGGTAAGCATATTACCAATTAATTTGTTTCCACACACACACGTACACATTGCCAAATCGAGAGAGAGAGAGAGAGAGAGAGAGAGAGAGAGAGAGAGAGAGAGAGAGAGAGACTTTTTGTCATTTGAATTATTTATTGCTTAAAAAAGAAGAGGGGATGGTGTATTCCCCTCGCCCCGCTAAAGCGAAGGCCTTGTTTTTTGTGTCCCCTAGCTCTCCGAACAAAGAAGATGCTCGCAAATGTTTTTGCCCAAATCTATGGCGAGAAATTACTTGGTCTAGGCATGTCCCCAATGCTCTAGGCATGTCCCCAATGCTTTCGGCAAGTACACAATTTTCTTTAGGCAAGTACATAGTGCTCTAGAGAAGCCTGTAATGCTCTAAGCATGTACCCAATGCTTTAGGCAAGTACGCAATGCACTTTACGCAAGTACATAGTGCTCTAGGTAAGCTCGTTACGTTCTAGGCATGTCTGTAATGCTTTAGGCAAGTATACAATGCGCTTTAGGCAAGTACATAGTTCTCTAGGGAAGTGTATATATATATATATATATATATATATATATATATATATATATTGTATGGGACCTACCCTTCCCCTTTTTAGTCCTAGCTCATGTCGAGACTAAGTTTCTCCTCTGCCTCGTGTAATTGGATGGAAAGCGGGAAGCTCACCCTTGAAAATGGAATTTTTGAATGGAAAATTTATATTTGATAAGCAAAGCTTCCACATTGAAGGCAAAGGTGTTGGTTAAGTGACCTCATTATCTTTTGGAAATATTGATGTTTCAATAAGATGTTATACGAAATAGACAAACTAGGTATATAACTCACTACTTGAATCTTATGATATCATCACTTATGCAAATTGTTTTGATATGCTCATACTACCTGACCATCCATAAATTGATTACAAGTTCAATATAGATAAGTAAACATGTGAAATAGACACATGTTATCCATGATATAGTGGAATGATATAGTGGAAGATGAGCAAGTCCACATAACTCTTCCTCGTTTTGGGAAGCATATTACACATGTATGATTTCTTCTATCACTTCATGTTCCAAACCACACTCTTTTGTTCTTTCATGTAATGCATTTATCGTGCCATCCATGTTGTGTTCTAGTATTTGCTTTGCCTCCACCTCAAGTTCCTTGGTTTCTTGGATCACCTTGTTCATGTCTACTCTTCTTGATCTCCATCATTTAGTCCCGATATCCATAGCTCATCATTGTTGAGGTCTACATTGGCACTAATAAAATGTTCCAATTGTTCCACCAGAAATATTCTCCAATTTTTTGTATGATCATCATTTAGGCTAAATATCCACAAGTCATCATTGTTGACGTCTATATTGCCACTAATTAAATCGTTCCAATCATTCCACCAGAAATATTGTCAAATTTTTATATATCATTGCAAAAGTTTGACATCGAGCCACTTGGTATTTGCAACGAGTACATGGGCAAAGTGTCTTCTCCTCTAAATCAACAAAATTATAGGGCTCCGCATTGTACAAATTGTTCAGATTGATTTACAATGGGAATGAATGTATAAGGGACCTCTCCAAACCCTATTGGTCATGTACAAGCCCCTCACAAGTGGTATCAAAGAAAAAGATGTGATTGATTAAGATGGATAGTGCGATTGTGGACCGATCAGCCATGGACAGACCATTATAAGTATCTCTTGGCCTAATTACTCATGCTGACACCCCATTGGACCCTACAAAGCCTAGCCAATGATAATTAAGAATCATAAGTGATAACCTTGTGACATGTGTCCCCCTTTCCCCTTTTGTGAGAGCTTTAGGTAATTAATTAATGCAATTAAACTCTCATTGGACCCCTTAGTCTTTTCGCCAATAGGAATCAGGCAAGCCATTGGGCTGCTGAATGCTCATTGGACCTCTTGGGAGACTAGCCACTAATATTCGAGAGAGCTTAATTCTTATTGGTTCTTTTGTGAGGGGCATACCCAGACTCGATTCTACTCACCTCCCTCAGTCCTCCAGACCGTTCTAGGGAATGACATAGATCTATCTGCAGGTATCCCTCCCACTTGCAACCAGCACTCAGACAGGACTCCGGTCTATCTCGAATGCCAACCCAAGGGGGTACATCCCTTCATTCAACGATTCTATCCACTTCTCATAATCAATCTGTCCTTGACAGCCTTCCGCACCCAAAAATCATGGTCCTTAGTATTGATTCTCTTGATCTTTAACTTGAGGATCTGCTCTTGCTTTCTTCTTCTCCGTTGGTTCATGGCGATAACCCCTTTTTCCTGACAAGCAGGCACGACAGTTATCACTTTTCCCTAAGAAGGGGGATCTTGCAATCTTACCTGGTCTCACTCGTCCCCGATTACCCATTTTTATCCCACGTACTCCTAGCATTTAACATAAAAAATTTAAACCAACATCCGGCCATCTGACCCTCCGGATCCGCCCACCCACCGAACCAGTTCATGAAAATCCCTTCCTGAGGTAGTACTTAACTACTACAAAATCAGGAAGACAACAGTCTATCAGACATCATCAAACAACAAGTAGAATGCAATTTTTTGCATACCCTCATTCAGGGAAACTCATCTAGTTGTTCCCACCAGATATTTATTTAGAAACTTTTAATTCATTTTCCTTTCTTTATCTGTTATAATTAGCTTGTAACTAGTTTCCTAACTAATCATGCAGCACATTTAGTTTCAACCAATTCATCTTGCCTCCCCATTCAGGCGAAGATAATTGGTTACAAGCCATCAAAACGGCACCACCTTCACAATATTTTCCAAAATTAAGAGATTGGGAAAGGCTCATCAAGTAATTTATTCATTCCTTCCTAAGCATTTTATTTCGAGGGATATAGCACCATCTGGTGACAGATGCACAGGATAGCCCCTATATTCCTAGCCTTTCCAGTTCCTTTTTAAGCAACCAAGTCGAACAAATTTCCTCAATTAAATTCACATCATCCTCCCTGAGTATGACCTTCTCATCCAACTATTGGCATCAGGCCATTCCCGGATTATGGCTGATTTCCAATAAGATACCGCGGGTACTTTACACGGCCGGAAAAAAATAAAACAAACCCATTCATCCCTTATCCCTCGGGCATGAATGACCTAGGTATAACAACTTGCCGGTTACGCTGCCCTAGCCGAAAAGGGCCAATCTCCGTCAAGTTCCCCAAGAGAATCCTCCCAATGGGCCGGCCTTTCAATCAAATTGACCCCACGAAGATCCATTTTGGTTTCCGGTCATTTCCAGACAATCTTCAAAACTCCTAGTTAAATCTATTTTTTGCAATGGGCTATCCCTATCACCTCTCGAGATTCCTTTTTAACTCGTAGTTGGTACTTTCCAGGTTCATTCATTTATCAACCTTAATTCCTACTTTCATTAATTATCTACCAGCCAAGTTTATTTAGAAAATACAAGCGAGTTTTTGCCATAGGCATTTCATGGTTAATGTCTCTTTGGAAATGCCAACTTTTTAAGTTTAGTCCCCGTTTGTCGATTCCCAGGTTTTTGTGATCCTTTGCCATCCATGGGACGTCTCCATGTAAGATTATAGAGTTTTCGGTTCAAAACAACACGGACGTCAATTCCGCGAAGCTATCCCCTATCTCCCCCGTCCTGTATTTGTAAACAAACTTGAAATTGACAACTTTAGAAATACTCTTCAATACCAAAAATTGACCTGCTTCTATCGAGCTTAGACAACTACTCTTTTCTTATGGTACAAAGTTATCATTAAAGCTTAGCTTAAGAGTGAAATTCTACCTTTAGTGCTTAGCTTAATGATGCATAGATACTCTTAGCACTTAACCCTAATTGCAAGGTTTTCATTACAGCTTAAACCTAAAATACAAGGTAGTCACTAAAGCTTACACCTGAGTGCAAAGTTACCATTAAAGCTTAGCTTATGAGTGCAAATCTACCTTTGAAGCTTGACTTTATGATGCATAGATACTCTTATTACTTAACCCTATTTGCAAGGTTTTCATTAAAGCTTAAACCTAAAATACAAGGTAATCACTAAAGCTTACCCGTAAGTGCAAATTTACCATTAAAGCTTAGCTTAAGAGCGCAAATCTATCTTGGAATCTTAGCTTAATGATGCATAGATACTCTTATCACTTGACCCTAATTGCGAGGTTTCCATTAAAGCTTAAACTTAAAAATGCAAGGTAGTCACTAAAGCTTACATCTAAGTGCAAATTTAACATTAAAGCTTAGCTTATGAGTGCAAATCTACCTTTTAAGCTTAGCTTAATGATGCATAGATACTCTTATCACTTGACCCTAATTGCGAGGTTTTCATTAAAGCTTAAACCTAAAAATGCAAGGTAGTCACTAAAGCTTACATCTAAGTGCAAAGTTACCATTCAAGCTTAGCTTATAAGTGCAAATATACCTTTTAAGCTTAAATTAATGATGCATAGATACTCTTATCACTTAATCCT
>NC_140954.1:51298999-51453999 GCF_014529385.1 Adiantum capillus-veneris
CTTTGTTTGTGATCATAGCATTTTCTCACTAAGAACGGAAGGCTCTACCTTCCATAAGAACGAAAGGAACCTTGAGCACAGTTCGGAGCACTCATCTTGAGCAAAGCGCAAACATTCATTCCACTGTACCTAACAATTCCCTAGCGTTAGTAGATTCTATAGCAGATAGCAGTTTTCAGCCTTAGCGTTTTTGCATCAACCTGAGACCATCAACGTTTTTGCAGATCTCCACGACAAGACCTCAGATAGCATCAGCGTTTTCAGTTTTCAGCAGTCAGTACCCGCAATAGAACCCCTGAACCTCGCAGATCTCACCTTCCCGCAGCAAATCCTCGCCGCACGGTCAGATCCAGCGACGTTTGCAGTTTCAGCCCTGAAAATCCAGATTTCAGCATCTGCGTTTTCAGCGCGGCGTCGTCGCATCGTCGTCATTGACATCGTCACCGACATAGAGTCAGAATTCAACAGATAAAGATTTGCAGATTTCAGCCATTAGTCTTTTCAAATTTCAGCCCGTCTCGTCGTCGTCCTCATCGTCGTCGACCTCGTCGGTGTCATAAAATCTAATATCTAATATCTAACCAACCCAAATGATTCTCTCATATTAAACTGATCACTTAATGTGGGAGAATAAACGGGAACAAGGGTTAAGATATAGACATGTGCTTATAGATCTATCTCAACATGGGGCAAATGGTAAAGGGGCCCAAATGAGAGATGGTCTATCAAAGAGCAAGGCTAACCAATGGAGCATAAGACCTTAGGGTTAGCTTCATTGAAGACCTCCAATAATGTGTGTAAAAGTCCTTTGACCTTAGGTAAGCTACGGCTGACCTTGAGGCGCGGGAACCCGACCCAGCTCGAGGTGCTTGTCATGCTTGATGACTAAGGTGCTTGAGGTGCTTGATGATTGAGGTGCTTAATTATTGAGATGCTTGAGGTGCTTGACATGCACTTAAGGTGAGAACCTAGCCCAAGCTTAAAGTGCTTAACGGCCAAGCTTGTGGTGAGAACTGGGCCTATGTATGAGGGGCTTGAGGTGTCAAAAAGTCAAATATTCAATCCCTACAAGGAGGGGGCGAGCCCTACATGAGAGGGGATGAGAGAGAACACGCACACACTCACACAAGGCAAGCATGGTACAAAGAAAGCAAGAGGGACACTTGTCAAGTTCCTCCTTAAGTTGCCCTCATGGTGTGCGTGAAGCCTATTGGTTGGCCACCCAAGGGGTCCAATAGTAATTGAGGAGATTTAATTAATTGATTTAGCATTTATCTAGCCCTCTCTCTCAAAGGGGAAAGGGGGACACTTGTCTCAAGGCTACCCTTGCTGCTTGTAATGCCTCCTGCTTGTGATTGGCTAGGCCTGGGCCCTGGAGGGGTCCAATGAGCTTCAAGCATGAGCTACAAGGGGGGGTCGACCCAAGCAAGCTAGGGGGTTGCTTAGGGGGTATACTCACCCACACACACTCACAAACACTCTCATTGTGTGCTATGTAAAGTGCAAGAGCTCCCTCTCCTTCTCCAAGCAAGTGGAGGTTGAGAGTCTACACCAACACTCTTGGATATGGAGTGCAAATCCAACCAAGAGCCATGCTTCAATGCTTAAGCTTGCCATCTCCTTCTTCTTTATTACTATATATATATGCTAGCAACAAGAGTTATGATAAGTGAGGAACTAATTCTCTCTCCTACGAAATGTTTCTTCTTCCTCTTCCCTACCCTCATTCCCTGCTAGCTCTCTCCACCTTCGAAGGTGTTTGAGGTCTTGGGATTGAGGCTTGGGATAGTTAAAGATTTCTTCAAGTTTATGTTATGTTTGTGATGCATGAAGCTTTCCATCTTCATTGCATCACCTAAGTCACAAGGAACACAAAGATTGTATTGTAACAAGTCTCTCTTAATGGGAGAAATCATAATACAAATGCCGATTGGGGAGGGGACCGGCTCCACATAAATCCGGTCCTCAACTGTTGTCATGTTCTCTAAATTCTCTCTCTTGCAAAAGTATTGTTCATGCCAAGTTAACTAATTGCTATGATTATGTTGCTATATTCAATTATGTTCACCCGCTATGCTCACAAAGTCATTTCTCAAAAGTACTCTCATTAATTTCCGCTACTCTCAAATTAAATAGGCCAATTCCATTACATTGGTATTAGAGCATTTGGTTTCTCTTTTCTTGCTTAAGAAGAGAGGTCCTTAAGTAGCCTATAAATGGTTGATGTTGTTAATTATATTAGGGTAAGTGGAACTGGGATCTATTATCGGTTTTGTTGAGCCCACTATGTGGGGGATGGTGCACATCTCTTGAGCTTTGGACTTAATAATGGAGTCTTTTTAGACTTGCCTACGGCTTTACCATTATTGAGCCATAAGAAGTCCGAAAGGAGTTAGCCCTTGGCAACTCTGCTATGTTAGATCTACTCCTCTGCTCTATAATTAACCACTTCGAGCTGTGGGTGTAAATACTTAAGAGCCGATTTTCAAAGGCTAAGAGGAGTGGCAACTAAGGTTTTGAATTGCCAAAGCATACACTAAGTACATACATAAATTTTGTTAACATGGCTGACAATAATCAAGGGCATACACTAAGTACATACATAAATTTTGTTTACATGGGTGACAATAATCAAGAGAGTAGAATGAACATTGATAGCTTTGATTTTGCACATGATGGCTGATGATGATGCTCCTATGTTTGTGAATTATCTCGTGACTAGGTTGCAGCAAGCTATGGGCAACCCTGCTTTGCAAGCCGAAGGTACTCAACAACTTCGTGCTTATGGAATTTCCCTTCCTCTCCAAGAGGAGAGAGAGCTAAGGAGGCCTCTTGAAGAGACCTCCAAAAGAAGACTCTTCTATTCGAGAGGAGGAATCCAAAGAGCAAGAAAGCAATGAAAGTTTAAGTTCCTCTGAAGATGTGGCTCCACGAAGACGGTGGTCTAGACGATCGCCCACTCCTCCCAAGAGGAAAAGATCAACACATAGTCCTTCTCATCACTCTGAAAGGCAAGAGAGGAAACAAAAGAAAAAAAGGGCTAGAAAGAGGTCACCCTCTTCTCCTTCTTCTTCACCTTCCTCCTCTTCCGACGAAAGTTATGGCTATTCTCCTAGAGAATACAAGAGGGGAGGACATCGCAAATCATTTCCTGCATGGCGAAGGTCACAAAAGCTAAAGAAGTTCAAGGAAGGAGGAAAGAGTATCTCTTTTCTCACCTATGATGGCACCTTTGGTGCTACCGAAAAAGTGTTGGCCTTCATCCAGCAATTTGATGCGGCCTTTGGAGATGAGGGCTTCACAGGTCCTCCAAGCTACGCCATATAGCTATGCACTTCCAAAAATCAGCTCGTCAATGGTGGGCTAGCCTTCGTGGAAATGGTGAAGTCCCAAAGACATGGAAAACTCTACGAGTTTCCATCATGAAGCAATTCCTTGCAAGCGATGCAAAGGACAAAGTGCTTACCGAATGGCGCAACTTAAAGCTCCTCTCCCATGAGTCTATCCACAAATATGTGGAGAATTTTGGGATTTATATCTAAAGGCTACTGTCTTCCAAAAGATAGACTTTCCCGAGCAAAAGCAACAATTCTGTGCAGGATTACCTGAAGAGATGGTTGAGTACATCAACTCCCAACGCCATGGTTCTATCACCAAAGTAATTTACCACACTATGGTTGCTTCGCACATCAATTTCCAACAAGGGGTTAAAAGGAATGCCAAGCCCATGGAAAGCAAAGACAAAAATGATGCAAAGGGGAAAAACAATGCCCAAAATTCTTTCCAATGCAATTCCAACAACAATAACAACAACAACAATCGGTCCAAGGAGAAGAGAGTTTACAAAGGTAAAAATAAACTCTCTCCTGAAGAGTTAGAAGCTTTTTGTAAGGACCACAAATGTTTTAAGTGTGGGGAGCAAGGACATGGCTATCGTTTTTGCCCCAAAAGAAATGCCCGCAATGAGACTCCAAGAGCTTCCACGATCAAAGCTCCAAAAGAGGATGCTCATTGCAAAGGATCACCTCTCTCCTATGGTTGGGGAAAGGTAAGGGAGCATGATGCATTCATCCTGTTTGACCCTGGCTCTACTCACAACTTCATATCAACGGAGCTGGCCACTAAGTTGGTCATTCAAGATTTCAAGATGGGAGATACTGTAACTACCGATGGAGAATTAAAGGGATTTACATCTCAAGGCTACTGTCTTCAAAAAGATAGACTTTGCCGAGCAAAAGTAACAATTCTGTGCGGGATTACCTGAAGAGATGGCCGAATACATCAACTCTCAACGGCTTGGTACTATTAGCGAAGTAATCCATCACACCATGGTTGCTTCACGTATCAATTTCCATCAAGGGGCTAGACGTAATGTCAAGCCCATGGAAAACATAGACAAAAATGATGCAAAGGGGAAAACCAATGTTCAAAATACTTCCCAAGTCAATTCCAACAACAACAACAATCGGTCCAAGGAGAAGGGAGTTTACAAAGGTAAAAACAAACTCTCTCCTGAAGAGCTTGAAGCTTTTCGCAAGGACCATAAGTGTTTCAAGTGTGGGGAGCAAGGACATGGCTATCGTTCTTGCCCCAAGAAGAATAGTCGCAATGAGACTCCTAGGGCTTCGACCATCGAAGCTCCAAAAGAGGATGCTCATTGCAAAGGATCATCACTTTCCTATGCTTGGGGAAAGGTAAGAGAGCATGATGCTTTCATATTGTTTGACCCTGGCTCTACTCTCAACTTCATATCAACGGAGTTGGGCACCAAGTTGGGCATTCAAGCTTTTGAGATGGGAGATATAGTAGTGGCTGATGCAGCTTTCAAGGGACAACAAGCCTCCGTTACTCCCTTGATTGGGAGGTTGAGGCTTCATGTCCAGAGCTATGTCGACAAAGAAGACTTCTTCATCTCTCCTCTCCAACATGAGGATGTTATCCTAGGGGCACCATGGTTTGATCGCATGGCTTCCAACATGAAGTTCCCTGAAAAGAAAATCTACTTCACCTACAGGGGAAAGAACATGTATATAGATGCTAGTGAGCGTGGTCGCACTATTCCACTTGTAAATCCTCTTGCTTTTGATAAGTCAATGAAGAGCTCAGTTTCTGCGTATATGATTTTTGTCAAAGAGTCTCTAAAAGATACTAATGTTTCATCAAATGTAAATGGTAGGAATCAAGAAGAGTTAGACTTGTCTAATTTTCTAAAAGGATTCCAAGATGTGTTCATCGATGATATCCCTATGGACTTACCTCGAAAACGAGGGGATGATGACCATCGCATTGAGCTCCTTCCTGGAAGCTCACCACCTAACAAGCCTCCTTATCGAGTCTCACAAGCTCAACAAGAGGAGATCATGAGGCAAGTACAAGAGTTGGTAGACAAAGGGATGGTGAGGCCTAGTTCCTCTCCCTTTTGTTCTCCAGTCTTTCTAGTGCAAAAGAAAGATGGTACATACCGTATGTGTGTGGACTATCGAGCACTAAACAATATCACTATCAAAAACAGATTTCCCGTACCTCGGGTAGAAGATCTGTTTGATAAGCTACAAGGCTCTACCTACTTCAGTAGGAGTGACCTTAAGAGTGGCTATCATCAAATAAGGATAGTGGATGAAGATATCTTAAAGACCACGTTTTGTATAACGTTTGGTCTTTATGAATATCTAGTCATGCCTTTTGGCTTGACCAATGCACCAGCTACGTTTAATCGTTTGATGGAGAAAGTTTTTAGACCATACTGCAAATTCACTGGAGTGTTCTTTGATGATATCATCATTTACTCCAAGTCTTTGGAGGAACATAAGCAACATCTCCAAGTGATTTTTCAAGCATTGAGGGAGAATAAGCTTTTTCTCAACCAAAAGAAAAGCGAATTCTTTCTTCAAGAGATTCAATACCTAGGTCATATTATCTCTAAAGATGGTATCTGAATGGATCCATCAAAGTTAGAGGTAATAAAAGCATGGCCTAACCCAAGAAATCTACATGAGCTAAGAAGCTTTGTTGGTATGTGCGCATACTATAGACGCTTCATAGCAAAATTCTCTCAAGTAGCAGGACCACTACACGACTTAACTAAGAAGAACGTTAAGTTTGTATGGACTGCTAAGGAGCAAAATGCTTTTAAAAATCTCAAAGAGAAGCTTACTTCCCAACCAGTCCTCGTGCTTCCGGATCTCTCAAAGCCATTTGAGGTCCAATGTGATGCTTGTGATGATTGCCTTGGAGCAGTTTTACTTCAAGAAGGGCATGCCATAGCATATGAGAGCCGAAGGCTCAATATTGATGAACGAGTCTTGGGCATTTATGAGAAAGAGCTTTTAGCTGTTCTACATGCCCTAGACACATGGAAGCACTATCTATTGGGGACTCCATTTATCCTACGAACCGACCACCAAAGTCTCAACTCTTTCATGACACAAACCAAGCTTTCCGACAAACAAATGAGGTGGGCAAATTTTCTTTCGCAATTTAATTTGCATATTGCTCACATAGCTGGTAAGCACAATCAAGTGGCCGATGCACTTTCACGACGACCCAAAGTTAATGTGGTGTCTATAGCTACTCACAATGATCTATCCTCTACGATAGATGAGTATGCTACTGACCCTGACTTTAGAGACATAATGTCAGCCCTTGCTTTGGGGAAGAAAGAGGAACCATTCACTTTGCAGGATGGTTATCTTCTCCACGGCAATAGGCTATGTGTTACCCATTCCCTTCGTGAGAAAGTTATGTATGAATTCCATGCTCCTCCATATGCGGGGCATAGAGGTATTCAACCTACTCTCCGAGGAGTAGAGACGTACTTCTATTGGCCTACCATGAAAGTGGACATACAAGAGTATGTTTCAAAATGTGTAGTATGCCAAAAGACCAAGTATGATAGAGGGAAGCAACCTGGATTACTCCAGCCATTGCCTATCCCAAATTCACCATGGGAGGGTATATCCATGGATTTCATCTTTGGATTACCCAAATCTATCCATGGGAATACAGGAATATGGACAATAGTTGACAGGTTTAGCAAGCAAGCACATTTTATTCCTGTCAAAAAGACTATTAAGGCACATCAAATGGCAACTCTCTTCATATCTCAGATTTTCAAGCACCATGGATTACCCACATCCATCGTGTTAGATAGAGATCCTAGAATGACCAGTAATTTCTGGAAAGGTCTCTTTGAAAATCTAGGAACAAGATTGAATTTCTCTTCGGCCTATCACCCACAAACGGATGGCCAAAGTGAGATAGCCAATCTTACGATACTCGATCTACTCAAGACTTATGTTACCGAAGTAGATCAACGCTCACAATGGGAAAATTACTTACCTCTTGTAGAGTATGCCTACAATAATACTGTACATACTTCTACGGGAAAAGCACCTTTTGAGATCATTGAGGGAAGACCTAAAAGTCCCTTGCTACTCAAAGTACATGGGAAGATCTTCGCTGCCGATGAGTATAGCCGTGACCTACAAGAATCTTTTCAAAAGATTAAGGAGGCTATATCCATCTCTCAACAAAGGCAAAAAGTTGTTGCTGATAAGCACAGAAGAGCCTTAATGTTCAAAGGAAATGATTGGGTCTTGCTCAAGTTTCCTAAGGCTCGATTAAGGCAAACGACGGGCAAAAATCCTACGGGCCATTAAAAGTATTATGCTAAACTAGCAAAAAGATACTATGGTCCTTTCCAAATCTTGAAGCCCATCAATGAGACGGCTTATCAACTCAAGTTGCCCAACCATTGGCTCATACACAATGCCTTTCATGTAAGCCTACTTAAGCCCTACAAAGGAGAGCCACCAACTGAACCAATTATTGAAGACCCTCCTGAAGTTGAAGACCAAGAAGAGGTGCTACAACCCGAAGCTGTCCTTCGGCATGAAGACAAGGTACTACGACATGGTAAGAATATCCGATGGTATCTTATTAAGTTTAAAAATTATCCTTTTGAAGATGCTAGATGGATACAAGGAATACAGCTTAAGGATAGTATGAACCTTGTCAATGCTTACAATGCTACATTAGAGTAAGCAAATGTACAAATTTCTTTAAATGACTCATGTTTTTGTCTTATAAGACTAGTCCTCTTTTTAATTGTGCACAAATTTAACTATTATGCATGCTTAGAATCATGTTTGTGATGATGACGTCTCTCAAACACCAAGTAGAATTTGTCACTCTACTTTGGGAGAATGAAATGGACTAAAGAGCAGACATGCTTGCGGCAGCTATGTCTCCCAAGCACCAAATGGATTAGTCATCCATCTTGGAAAGATATCGTAGGGTAAAAAGGGATCCTCTACCCGCTAAGTAAAATTGACTAATGACTAAGGCTTTATCTCTTCTACCTCATAGTCGAGGGCGACTATGATTTCAAGAGAGAGGTAATGATATAAAATCTAATATCTAATATCTAACCAACCCAAATGATTCTCTCATATTAAACTGATCACTTAATGTGGGAGAATAAATGGGAACAAGGGTTAAGATATAGACATGTACTTATAGATCTATCTCAACATGGGGCAAATGGTAAAGGGGCCCAAATGAGAGATGGTCTATCAAAGAGCAAGGCTAACCAATGGAGCATAAGACCTTAGGGTTAGCTTCATTGAAGACCTCCAATAATGTGTGTAAAAGTCCTTTGACGTTAGGTAAGCTAGGGCTGACCTTGAGGCGTGGGAACCCGACTCAGCTCGAGGTGCTTGTCATGCTTGATGACTAAGGTGCTTGAGGTGCTTGAGATACTTGAGGTGCTTAATTATTGAGATGCTTGAGGTGCTTGACATGCTTGAGATGCTAGGGTTGCACTTAAGGTGAGAACCTAGCCCAAGCTTAAAGTGCTTAACGGCCAAGCTTGTGGTGGGAACTGGGCCTATGTATGAGGGACTTGAGGTGTCAAAAAGTCAAATATTCAATCCCTACAAGGAGGGGGCGAGCCCTACATGAGGGGGGATGAGAGAGAACACGCACACACTCACACAAGGCAAGCATGGTACAAAGAAAGCAAGAGGGACACTTGTCAAGTTCCTCCTTAAGTTGCCCTCATGGTGTGCGTGAAGCCTATTGGTTGGCCACCCAAGGGGTCCAATAGTAATTGAGGAGATTTAATTAATTGATTTAGCATTTATCTAGCCCTCTCTCTCAAAGGGGAAAGGGGGACACTTGTCTCAAGGCTACCCTTGCTGCTTGTAATGCCTCCTGCTTGTGATTGGCTAGGCCTGGGCCCTGGAGGGGTCCAATGAGCTTCAAGCATGAGCTACAAGGGGGGGTCGACCCAAGCAAGCTAGGGGGTTGCTTAGGGGGTATACTCACCCACACACACTCACAAACACTCTCATTGTGTGCTATGCAAAGTGCCAGAGCTCCCTCTCCTTCTCCAAGCAAGTGGAGGTTGAGAGCCTACACCAACACTCTTGGATATGGAGTGCAAATCCAACCAAGAGCCATGCTTCAATGCTTAAGCTTGCCATCTCCTTCTTCTTCATTACTATGCTATTATATATGCTAGCAACAAGAGTTATGATAAGTGAGGAACTAATTCTTTCTCCTACGAAATGTTTCTTCTTCCTCTTCCCTACCCTCATTCCCTGCTAGCTCTCTCCACCTTCGAAGGTGTTTGAGGTCTTGGGATTGAGGCTTGGGATAGTTAAAGATTTCTTCAAGTTTATGTTATGTTTGTGATGCATGAAGCTTTCCATCTTCATTGCATCACCTAGGTCACAAGGAACACAAAGATTGTATTGTAACAAGTCTCTCTTAATGGGAGAAATCATAATACAAATGCCGATTGGGGGGGGGGACCGGCTCCACATAAATCCGGTCCTCAACTGTTGTCATGTTCTCTAAATTCTCTCTCTTGCAAAAGTATTGTTCATGCCAAGTTAACTAATTGCTATGATTATGTTGCTATATTCAATTATGTTCACCCGCTATGCTCACAAAGTCATTTCTCAAAAGTACTCTCATTAATTTCCGCTACTCTCAAATTAAATAGGCCAATTCCATTACAGTCGGCAAGTCCAAGCATTGTAGAGATTTGTGTAGACCGCTCTTGCCATAGAGAGTGGGACCTTTGGAGGAGGGGTTTGACAACATTCTGGTGTCGTATTCTTCTCTCTCTATCTCTCAGTCTCATGCACCTTCATTCACAGTGTCTATTCACTTTGTTTGTGTCCATTGTACTCTCACACTGAAGGAATGGAAGGCTCTCCCTTCCGTAAGTAAAAGGACCCTTGAGCACAGTTCGGAGCACTCATCTTGAGCAAAGTTCAACATTCACTTCCGCTCCACCTGACATTGGTATTAGAGCTTTGACAGTGTTCTGTATCACTCAAGGAAAGAACCACAAGAACCACATAAATTTTTTTGCTTGTTACGGTCGCACGTAGCCCAAGACCTCTTGGGTGTGTCGATTTCTAATCGTGTTTTTGAAGAGTGACAAGAAACCCAAGAAAGAAGGGCTTGTCCAGTCTCCCCTTGTGCCTCTTCTCACTCATTGAGAGCGGACCGTGCACTTAGCGGCCGGCCAATCGACGTGAGGTGGGAAAAAGCAACCTTGGTGTGAGCGCAAGGCCGCCAAGGGGTGCGACTGCAGGGAAGAGGATAGCTCGTGTAAGAGAAGATCCTTCTGTAACACAAATTGCAAGCGAAAGAAGAACTCAAGAACCTCAAGACTCAAGACCTTCAAGAACCTCAAGAACCTCAAGACCCCAAGACCCACAAGAACCCAAGTTCCTCGTGAACTTAAGAACCCAAGACTACAAGAACCCACAAGAACCTCGATCTCAGAGTATGGTCATCACCCGAAGCGGATTGGATACTTCGCATGGAGGTGGTGAGTAGGAAAGTGGCGAAGAAGAATTTTCCACACCAAGAGGTTTTTCTGACCCTCTCCCTTTGATTGCACTAACTCCTATGGAGGCTTTCGACAAGATGATGATGGGGCAGGAGGTTAGAATGCTAAGCAAGGAAGTTAGAACGTGAAGCAAGAAAGGCAGCCATAGAGCGTGAATACGAAGAAAGAATGGCAGCCATAGAGCATGAGAACAACGGAAGGAAAGCCGCATTGTTGCACTCTTCTCAAGTGCAGGCACAGATGCAAGAGATTCGGGAAAAGGAGACTCTCTCAGTCTCGTCTTCTCCACAGCATGACACACATGATTTGCATGATAATGACAAGCATGATGATGAGCATGATCAAGATGTGATTTCTCACAAGCATGATGATTTGCATGAAGATGATATGATACTTTTTCTAGTGAAGCTAACCTCATTGCAGATTCAATCAATCATGAAGAACCGATCTTGGCTTTCGAGTTGAGGTTTACAGAACCCCCACAAGAAGATTCGATAGATCCCGAAGAACCGATTTTGGCTGTCGAGCCTAGGTCGAAAGAACCCTCTCAGGAAGTACTATGTGTTCAAATGATTAGTCAGCACGCATTGTTCGAGTGTTTCATTCGTGATGCTTTCCTGTATTTTAGTCAGTGTCTTTATGTGATCCCTTTTCATAGGCCTGCCATATTGTACGTTGAGCACGATTCCCTCATGAATGAGCACGGATGTATGCGGATGATCCGTGAAAAGATAAAATGTTTGCACCCAAGGAATTCACATTTCATGTCTCTTCCTTGGCATGACACAGTCTCAGAAAGAGCACAAGAAAGATTGAGCATCGAGCATCGACATTTCCATTGTGATTTGCCACAGTTGATAGATTTAGATAAGAAAGAAAAGATTCGATCTCATTGTTTGCACGTGTTTGATGAACGGTTTGGCACTCCGTCTCTATGTTCATCTACGTTGCATGCACAGTCTTTAGAGAAGACGAGAATTTTTCCAGTCACTTTACATGGAATGGGTATGTTCATGGTTTTGTGTTGGAAGTGGTTTCATGAATTTTCAGCTTCGGAGATTCTTGAAGAAGGTAGACGCATGACTATAGACGAAGTTGAAGCATTGAAAGAGCTACAGATGATTTTGTGTCGCTTTCGGCCCGGCCCAAAGAAGAAGACTTTGCAGACCTTTATGAAGTTGAAGTATCGCACGACCCACACCTTAGAATGGGCCGGCGAAGAGTCCTTTCGAGGATTCCGGATGTTGTTGGCGATCTCCCTCGACGCCATACAGTTCGGTACCAGTACCTCACTTTGAAAAGGAGGGGATGTCACGTCCACATCTAACCCTATGTGTACGTGGACAAGCTACTTCATGACAAGGGTTCAGTCCAGTTCAGTCAGTTTAGAATAGGAAGTGATCTAGCACTTTTGTGAGTTTGCTCGCAGACCGTGCATGTCTAGACACTTAGAGTAGATGCATATCCTTTGGTTGCACACAACATGATTATCAAATTTCCATAAGAACCCATCAGGAGCATTTTTACAGTGCATAGACCTATTTTCCCTATTTTTGACATTTTTTACTTATTATTTTTAAGTGGCTTTTGTTGGGAACTAGGTAGGGCAATTTTGTTAAGTTTGTATATAAAGAAACCTAGCACTAGCACTTTCTGGCAGAAGAGGCAGCAGGAGCACTTGCTCAACAAACAACTACTTAGCAAGACCAACCCCCGTAAGAGACCTAGCGTTTTTCAGCCCATCTGAGAAGCTAGCGTTTTTGCAAGATTGATCAGCCGTGGCGTTTTTGAACAGCAAATCAGCCCCGGCGACAACAGAAGACAGCAGATTCCCTAGCAGTAGCAGATTCCAGAGCAAATAGCAGTTTTTAGCCTTAGCGTTTTTGCATCAACCTGAGACCATCAGCGTTTTTGCAGATCTTCGCGACAAGACCTCAGATAGCATCAGTGTTTTCAGTTTTTAGCAGTCAGTACCCGCAGTAGAATCCCCGAACCTCGCAGATCTCACCTCCCCGCAGCAAATTCTCGCCGCACTTTCAAATCCAGCGAACTTTGCAGTTTCAGCCCGGAAAACGCAGACTTTAGCATCTGCGTTTTCAGCGCGGCGTCGTCGCATCGTCATCGTCACTGACATAGAGTCAAAATTCAGCATATAAAGATTTGCAGATTTCAGCCATTAGCGTTTTCAGATTTCAGCTCGTCTCGTCGTCGTCCTCATCGTCGTTGACATTGTCGGCAAGTCCAAGCATTGTAGAGATTTGTGCAATCATAGTAGACCGCTCTCGCCATAGAGAGTGGGGCCTTTGGAGGAGGGGTTTGAGAACATTCTGGTGTCGTATTCTTCTCTCTTTTTCTCTCTCAATCTGATGCACCTTCATTCACAGTGTCTATTCACTTTGTTTGTGTCCATTGCACTCTCTCACTAAAGGAATGGAAGGCTCTCCTTTCCGTAAGTAAAAGGACCCTTGACCACAGTTCGGAGCACTCATCTTGAGCAAAGTTCAAAATTCACTTTCGCTCCAACTGACACTGGTGGAAAAGAGCTCCAGAATCTCTCGCAATATGCGTCTAAAGTATCTTTCTTGGTCATCCGAAGATGGTTCCAAGCAGTTCGTATGTCGCGTTTGTACTCTCAAGTGAGCCAAGAAGAAATAAAAAGCCTTTTAAATTTCAGCCATTTAACTGGCGCTTTCCTCTTCAATAGAAGAGTGGACCACCAAGTTTGAGCATTCCCTCTGAAATAGGAAGTAGCCCTCAGAATCTTGGAGTGCTTTGAGTAACGTCCTCCAGAGAAGGCTATGTCAAATTGCTGTATGAAGGCCAAAGCCTTCAAAGCATCTCGAAAACTAGAAAAAGTGTGAAATTTAATTGATTGTCCACCTTCTTTGAACTCTTGCTTTTATCTTCTAGAAAGTTATACTGCTTGGCTTTGTAAAATTTTTTCTTCTTTGAATAGAATTTGCGATCGTCGGAGTCTGAACAATCTGAAGACGAGTCCTCTGAAAAACTGTCTGAAACTGGGCGAGAGTTAGACTTCTTTGCCTTTTTATTGCCCTTATGTTTTTTACATGGCTTTTTGCCTTTTTAGTCTTCTTTGCTTGAATCGGAAGAGCTAGAAGAACTCGAAGAAGAAGAAGAAGAAGAAGAAGAAGAAGAACTGGGTAATCCTTCAAACCGCGCACGCTTCTTTTGCTTTTAGCCGAGGCAAAAGTAGATTGACGACCCAAATAACCCGGGGAATCAGTTCCTTTCTTCTGCTTTTGTCATGCGTTTCTGCTTTGTTCTGCGCGTCAAAAGCTGAGAAATCCGTGCATCAACCACCTCTTCTAATTCCTGCTCAGTAAACATCCTTGGGGTAGGAGGTTTCTTGAGTAATGGTTTGTGGGGTGGTTCAGTGGTCTGCTGCCACTGTGCATACACCTAGTCGAAGGAGGTTTGAGTCATGAATTTTGCAAATTTCGGGTCCTTCGCAAAATTTAGCATCATCTTTCCTGCGCCGTCGATCAATCGTCGACGCTCCATCTTTTCAAGCTCCACCGGAGTAGGCCGAGGCGGGCCATACTCCTCGTGTGAATCTTCTTCGTGCTCTCCTCCCGCATCTTCGGATGTAGAGGACTGATCTTTGTCTGAAGCCATAAGTGTCGCATAAAAAGGATCGGATTTCCCGGTAGAAGAGAAATCGGCCACGCTCTGATACCATTGTAACAGACTTGGATACTCCAAGTCGAGGATCAACTGCGACACCACAAATAATCACCCAGTTCACAGTTCACAATTGATTCAACACTGGTCCGACGGAGTTCCGTGCCTAGAGATATTGGCCACTGGCGCTCCTTTTGGTATTTCTTTTTGTATTAATATAAAACTCAAAGTACAAGCAAGTAGTCGGGACTCACTCTCAGACTCTGCATCCTGATGCTTTGAGAAGTGAGAGCCCAAACCACCAATATGTAGGTTACAAGGGATGCTAAAAGCAGAGCCCCAAAAGCTTTAAAATCAAAAGCTTAAAAAAAAACATAAAAGCAAAAGAGCTTCTCTCTCTTTCTCTCTCTCAATTTGCATAGCCAGCAAAAAGCAAAAACCACCGCAAATCATGCTTTTTTTTCTGTTGCCGCAATTCCTGCCGCGATTTCTGCGTGTCCGTACAGCCTGCTACGTGTCAGCTCTGCCGGCAGCCAGCCACGTCAGCATGTTCAGCCACGTCATCATTTCTGCATCCTTGTGTGTGTGTGTGTGTATTGGGCAGCAATGTCACCAAGTTGTGACATACCCCCCTCTTGAAAGCATTGTAATCGCCCTCGATTACGCTTGCAAAACAGACAGAAGCCATAAACTGGCTTAGCAGGCACTGACTTTACCGTGCTTTGAATAAGAATACCATCAAGAACAGGTTTCCTATTCCAAGGATCGATGATATTCTTGACCGTTTAGAGGGTGCTGCAATTTTCAACAGACCTTAAGAGCGGGTACCATCAGATTCGTATAAGGCCAGAGGATGTGCACAAGATTGCTATTGGAAGTATTCAAATAAAATTCAATATTCAAGAGATTCCGTTTATATTCTCCCCTCTGCATCTGGGCGTGCCTCGCCCTTGCGCCTCGGCTGCGTGTGCACTTTTCTCTGACAGCCCCTCCCCTCCCCTCCCTCCCTCCTGCACCCTTCGCATGGCTGCAACACGGATGCACTCCCTCTGCGAGAGAAGATGCAGAGCACAGCTTCCAAACATGAGAGTGAGAGAGCTTTCATGAGCATCTCCGCAGACTTTGTAGCGCCTGTGGAGCCTAGCCTCTGCTTCGCCACTTGCAAGCCCAGTTGCCTCTTTTTCCAGATCTTCCTTAGCACCTTCACCTTGCCCTTTTACCTCCATGGCAACCGGGGGGGGGAGGGGCGAGAGAGAGAGAGAGAGAGAGAGAGAGAGAGAGAGAGAGAGAGAGAGAGAGAGAGAGAGAGAGAGAGAGAGAGAGATGTGTGCCCTGGCTATTTTCGTCTATCCCAGGTCTCTCTCTCTCTCTCACACACACACACAAAGCTCAACTTGCACGCGTTTAGAGAAGAAGTTGAAGAGAAGCGACGCATGGTCCCCACGTGCCTTGCCTCCCCCCCCTTCTCACTGAGCCTTCGACCCTTCCCTTTTCCATTTTAGATTAATACCACCATTTTTTGAGTTTTCTCCAGCTGGTACCCCCTACTGCGTTTAGGACGACATTTAGTCTCTATGAGTTTTTAGTGATGCCATTTGGTCTTACAAATGCTCGTGCTACGTTCAATCGGATGATGGACCGGATTTTCCGCTCGCATTAGTCTATTCAAAGAATGAAGAGGAGCATAGGCGTTACTTGACCATTGTGTTCGAAGAGTTACGTAGTCACAGGTTACTTGTTAATCCTAAGAAAAGTGAATTCTTCTTAGAAGAGATCCATTTTCTTGGCCACATAGTGTCAAAGGATGGTGTCCGAATGGATCCCTCAAAGGTTGAAGCTATTAAGACATGGCCAGACTTGAAGACTGTACACGATGTCCGAAGCTTCTTGGGATTGTGCTCATACTATAGAAGGTTTATCAGGAATTTTGCAGAGATAACTTCACCTCTTTACGCTATGCAAAAGAAAGAGGCCACTTTGAGATGGACCCAAAAGAGATTTCAGCTTTCAGTCTCTTAAAGGAAAAGTTGACGTCAGATCATCCTGTGATTGTTTTACCAGATCTCAGGAAGTCATTTGTGGTCGAGTGAGACGCGTGTGGCAATAGCATCGGAGCAGTGCTAATGCAAGATGGTCGGGTAGTAGCTTACGAAAGCAGAATCTTGCAAGGGCTAGAAAAGGCTATGCAAATCTGAGAAAGAGTTATTGGCCGTCATTCATGCGCTCTCTAGCTTGAAGAACTACCTGTTAGGTGCTGCTTTTGTTATCCAGACAAATCATCAGACCTTGAGACCTTGAGACCTTGCGATACTTCTTGACACTGTAAAAGTTATTCGAAAAGCATATGCGATGGGCAAACATTCTTTCTATGTTCCACTTCTAGATAATGCATGTGGAAGGCAAGAAGAATGTTGTGGCTGATGCATTATCAAGAAAGCCACAAATTTTAGTTGTGTCAATTCCGTATCATCATGAGCTTGATGACATGAAGGAACAATATGCTATTGATGAAGATTTTTCAAGGATCTTTGAACAGTTGCAAGAAGGGTAATGTCATGAGCACTACCTCCTTAGAGACGGTTTTATGATGATGCATGGCAGACTTTGTGTCACTAGGCCATTGCGACATAAGGTCATGGTAGAAAGTCATGTCCCATCGTATGCAAGGCATCGTGGTATTAATGCGACAGTGAAAGCGGTAGAGACATTCTTTTATTGGCCTACTTTGAGGAGAGATGTGGATGCCTTTGTGCGAGCATGGGTGATTTGCCAAAAGGTCAAATTTGACAGGCAAAAGGCACTAGGGTTATCTGGAAGAAGATAAAATGTGACCAGATGACACGATTGTTCATGTACAATGTGTTTAAGTACCATGGTGTGCCATAGTTGATTGTCAGTGATCGTGATCCTCACATGATGAGTTTGTTTTGGAGAGGATTGTTTGAAAACATTGGCACCACGCTAAAGTTTTCATCCTCATTTCATCCACAAATTGATGGACATTCAGAAGAGGCTAGCTCTACTCTCTTGGATCTGCTGAAGTGTTATGTGTCAGATAATAAGGGCAAGTGGGAACAATAGTTGCCTATGCTTGAGTATACGTACAACAATACGGTGCATTCGTCCACAGGCAAGGCACCTTTTGAGATTGTTGAAGATGGCAAAAAGATTCCTCCCGCAAAAAGATTCCTCCCATTTTGCATACAAAGGACAAGATCTTTGAGGCAGATCGATATGTTGAGAACATGGATGAAATGTATAAGAAGATTAAGCTTGCCTTGGAGAAGACTCAAGCAAAGCAGAAAAGGGCTAGTGATCGTCACCGTCGTGAATTACTGTTTTCACCTAGTGATTGGATACTCTCATGGTGAAAAGGCAAGGTTAAAGAAGATGAAGGGCAAGGAAAGGTTGTTTCCAAAGCTCAGCATGTGTTATTATGGGCCTTTCAAGTACTTGAGAAGATCAACGATGTTGCTTATAGGCTGAAATTGCCTGACACTTGGAAGATTCATAACGTGTTTCACGTGAGTCTTCTAAGACCCTTTGTGGGTGACGTGCCAGAAGATATGCCACAGGAGGATTAGCCAGAACTCGATGAACTTGATGAGATCTTGGTACTTGAGCAGATTTCGACACATAAAGAAAGAAAAGTTAAGGGACAGGTTGCAAGACGTTATTTGGTGAAGTTCAAGAACTATCTACCTATGGATGCAAAGTGGATAGAAAAACATGAATTGTCAAAGTCACCAAATGTATTGCAGCTTTACCTTGAGGCCTTTGGGTTACAGCCTACGTATGCCCCAACCCAATGTGTGCAAAGGAGGGCTAGCACATCAAATGTACATATAGGTTCAAGGCAATAGAAGTGTGCATCGCTCTTCACGTGTTAAAGGTATTATGCTCACTTCTATCATACATGGAAATGACAAAAGTATGAAGGTCTCATTTGTATCTATGTGTTATGATCTTTCTTGCGGGTACATACTAAAACCGTGCTAACAACACAAGATCATCAATGGCACGTATATGTGGCATGCAATCGAGGACGTTTGCGATTTCAAGAGGGGGGTATGTCATGAGGACGTGGCAACTGTTAATTACTGTCAGGAGGACGTGGCAACTGCTAACCTTAGTTATTCCGTTGCTTTTTTATTTATTTTTGGGACCCTCTTTTTTGCAGTCACAAATGGCCTGACATTGTATGGCCAGTGTGAAACGGCCGACGGCCGAGAGTTTCACCTGTAGACGGGAAGGCCTTGTCGCCACAAGTTGGTTGGGCCGATTGACACTGGAATCCGGGCAGTAAAAGGGTGTCTAGGGTCAGTTCAAAGTCATTTAGGCCCCCTCGCTACACTTATAAGTCAGCGAGTACTAGGAAATTAACTCAAAAGAGGCATAGTGGATACTTGGCAGCACCAGAGTCTCCAGAGGGTCAAACTCTACCACCTCAACTGAAAATTGGTGCAAAATCCATTGAGGGCTGCCCTTCTCTCACATTGGGACTTACAGTGTGTGTGTGAGTAGTTGGTGCAGGTGATGAAGCTTTAATGGAACGTTTGCCTTCTCCTTGCACTATGTACCGCGATGATTCCGCCCTCGCGCACCTCTCTCCCCTTTTGAATACAGAATCGTGATGCCCCGTTTGAGGGCTACTCATCTGCATGTATGTGGGTTCATGCGTGATTGCCGAGGCAAGAGCCTCTTGCATAGGTACTGGATTAGCTAGTTGCTAATCCCCCGCAGTACAGGTGAATTCGGAGAGATTTCACATGAGAAATCTCGTCCGATTCAAAGGACAAGTAGCCCTACAGGTACGGGAGCTCAAGGGCTTGCTACGGATGCGACCGGCTGTGAAACAGAGCCCAAAACAGGAAAATACAGCCTGTTGTGTATTTTTGCAGGTTTAGGGTTTCGGCCCTAAACGGTCCGTAATACCCCCAAGACGTCCGGGGACCCGAGGGGACCGCTGTATAGGTGATCTGGCGCATTTTCAGGGCAGAAAACAGAGAATTCAGAGTGCCGCAGATTCTCGCCAGGTTTTGTAAAGTGTTTGTATGCGCCGGGAAAGTCACTTATTTCGTGGGGATACCGTCTGTGAAGCATCCTAGTACGGTTATGTTGCCGAAATCGGGCCAGAACAGGGGATTATGGGGGACAGCTCGTAGGAAATCGGAGGTATTATTTCCTCTTTAGAGAATTTGGGCTAAGAGGGTTTTCGTTGCATGAAGCACTTGAAGAGCTGAATTATAAGTTAAAAGAGGACCCCTTGGCGAGTCTTACAAGCAAAAAGATTTGATGTAGTGAGGAGTGCTCCAATGTTGCTTTCACGATGTATCAATGGGATTTCACCACAGTTGCCAAGAAGAGAGACGGCGCTCCATTGTCTAGCTTTAGTAATTAAGGACTATTTTTGAGCTTCATTCTCTTAGTTTTCTCCCCTTTTGTTATTATAAATCAATTGCTGTAACTGCATGTGAATGGTGAATGGAGATGATTTATAGTTTACGTGTTCTGTTCCTGCTATTCATTTGAACTGTCTTTATCACCATTACTGACATTTGTTTGAAACAGTTCTTTTGCCTGATACTTGTGTTGAATGCCACTTTTTGTCAGCTCTTGCCTACAATAAATTGCTTGAAGGAGAACGTCTCTGAATGCAGCTCTCAAGAAGCGCACGAAGGCTGAAGAGACCGTGTTTTAAGTTGTTTCGATCTTGATTGCGCATGCTCCCATGTGAAGGTGAGCATCTAGCCCTTCTAGGACTGTAATTCTGGCCATTCACAAATTTGTTGAGGGTTCTAATTTTCTTTATTATTAGACGGTAATCGAATACTTGAGCTCTCCCGTCGGCTTCAGGCTTCTGCATCTACCAATAATCAACTGTAAGCTTTTTATTGTCAATTGACCCTAAGCAGGTAATGACTATTTTGAAGAGTATTTGTGGTATTGGTTGAATGGCTCAAATCAGCCCACTTCATCGGCAACATTATGACTGCTGAATATGTATTGTAAGAGACTGACCAAATGTGTAACAATCTCCTGCAAATAATTTTTCAGGAATCTGCGGTAAAGAATTTTACTTCATCAAAATGTTCCTGTATGCCTGCTATTTAGCACCTCAACTCTTATCATGGGATTTATAATCTCTCCCTTTTTGATGAGAGGAAGAGCCCTTGCAATTGCAGTTACAGGGAAAGAATGGCCTAGTTTCATTTGTACAAATGGTCTTGGAGCTGGTCCAGTGCACATTTTCACATCAGTCTGTTCTGTGGAATTTGACGGAATGCCTGGGCCCTGGAATATGGGAGCCTTTGTTGCTGGAGCTTTAGGATCTTGTGATGGGCGGTTGGGTTTGCAGATGGTCTGGATTTAGGCCATGGTTGATGGCAATCCTTTTTATGTGAAGTCTGGATGGCTGCTTAAGTTATTCAGACTGCTTAAGTTCTTCATTCAGAAGACGTCGATTGACTTTGCTATTAGTAGCATAGCAAATGAAAGTAGTGGTACAGTTGAAATAAGAGCTTTTTTGTAAACTGATGATAACAATTTTTGGCTTCTGTAAGCTGGAGTTTATGAGAGGAAAGGCGCTGTGAGCAAGGCTAGGGAGCCCCGCTTTGTTGTTGTCTCGCTAATTCCAGAGTTGAAAGCCATCGGGAGCACTTCCAGAGTTAGCAATTTCCTCCCACTCCCTCATCATCATATAGTGCTTTGGAAGTATATGTGGTTAGCCTTCTTCCTTGTCTGATCTCGGTTCTTTTAACATCGCTGGCTGCCTCTTGTGAGCACGTGACCTTCCACACAACATGGAGTTTGCTTCATTGCTGATTGCGGCTTGTTCTTGGTGATTCTGGCCGCATTCCTCCACACCAGGGTCCTAAAGTCTTCATCAGCCTTCTATAGCTTGCTCTGATGTCCTCGAGAACAAATGGACTGCTGATATTTTCTTGTTCAGCAGCGTTTTCAACCCCTTATTGCAGTATTTTGACACAGACAGCAGCTTAATTGGTTCTCATCAATTGCTCCCTTGTTGGCTTTGTTGCTTCCGCTGGCCTTTCTTACTTTATTGGTGTGGTGCCTTCTTGGCATGAATATCAGATACACCCAGCCTCTTTTATTCTTGAGACCCGAGATTTTGGGGATTCCTCTTCTTCTAATGTGGAGTTATGGTGTCGTTTCTCATCCGTGAAGCTTGACGGTGTTACCTATGCAGTGTGGAGACGATGTCCTGGAATTAGCACTTATGGCGTGTTGGTCTAACTAATGCCATTGGTCGGTGAACCTGATTCGTGGACAGCCGGTTCTGTGCTCGTCTCAATGCGACTATTTCGTAGCTCCTATGGCTGGACTTTGCTTCCGGCGCGGGCTTCACCACCTCTGCACGACCTTCTCGGACACGAGCAAGAAACTCGTAGAGAGAGAGAATTGGTTGAATTGAGAGCCGAGAGAGGAGAGTGTGTGTGAAGGGAAACTGTTGTAGTGTCTCCATAGATGGTAGCGCTATTCTCCTTTTATTATAGTGCTGAGAATTTCCTTGCCAGATGGCGTCAGAGAGGGAAATGCCTTGCAAAGCTGTCAATGTTGGTGCTTTTCTAAATCATGCGCTATTTGTTGAGTTTGAAGTCTTAATTGAAGGTTTAAAACATTTGACCGCGTTCTAACTGAGCGGTCATTGAGTTTATAAGGGTTTTTTAACCTTTACACTTTAAAAGGGGCATTAAATCCTAGTTTTCTTGCCGGATCTGGGGCATTATTTACTTGATCGATTGCATCTCTCTCAAGTCAGTGTGTTGGCTATCGTCGGATCGTATTTCCACTCTGGGAAAACTCTCGATCAGAGTACTTTCCAATCTTTGAGTTCAAATGCCCTTACAAAGGAGTGGAATTCATAATCAACCCTTAAAAGGCTGATTCTGAATTGATTGGAGTTCCCAGTCTTTCAGGAGTAAGTCCAAGAGATTCTGAGGTATCTAATGAGATGAAGTTGTCGGTGGGCCTAAATTAACAATACTCTTTGCCCATTCAAGCTACCCCACCCTTTGAGTAGTTACCTTTTTCCTTTCGCCTTCTTGGTGTTGGCTTGTATGTCAAGTACTAAATTTGTTGTAGGAGGAGGAGAATCTTTCGTAAGCTGTGGGAAATTTGGTTTCTTGTGGCCTTTCTCGTCACAATAGTAACATATGTCCTCTTCCATGTACGCCTTCAGCTGAGAGGGAGTGAGGAATTTGCTTTTCTTTGCTCCCTCTACCTTCGTTTCTTGGACTTTGGGCTGAGCTGAATGCCGCTTTCGTGTGGTGGTTTAGAATTGTGGTAAGCCACCAGTTGCTAGCCATAGCTTTCAGATATATGCTAATATGGTGCAGTTTCGAGCGCTCTGAGAAGTTACCTTTTGGAAAAGCCACCTCGAATTGTCAAATAAAAGAGAACATTCATAGCGATCCTCTTTCCCTTATAACATTCGAATTTAACATCTTTGTCTCCAGCTTTGAACGTCTTCTTTTTCTTCTTGTGGTGTCAGGACCGCTTCTTGGAGCTGGCTTTGGTATCCTTATCCACCGGAATTTTGTGCCGACTCTTTTTACGATCCTTGTCTTGCTTTTCTGCTTTTGGTGGTTATGTACAACATCGTCTGGGGGCAAGTCAAGCTCCTCATCCAGAATGATATTATCCAGCTTCTTCATGAAAGAGTAATTTGACGAGTAAGTTGGCGAAGGGATTTCTTCTTCTTCATGATGTTGGGAGGTTCCTACTGCAGGGTCCTCCGAGGTCGTGTTGGCGCTCAGTCTGAGGTATTCCTTGAGTTGGTACATGGGGCTTCTGAGGTGGCTCTTCCACCATCTTTGCTTTCTCTTTTTCAAGGGTCTTAAGCACTTTTTGCACTTTTGACGGAGTTAGAACAACTTACAATTCTGCCATCTGTTGCCTGAGCCGCTCAAGCTCTTTTGCTTGTCCGACCATGACGAATATTTTTCTGCCATTTTCTGCCAAGGATCGTCTCGCTTTAAGAAAGGAAAGGAGAGGGCCTTGCTCTTTGACCACTGTCACAGAAACGCAAGCGTGAATTTGTAACTTTAAAACTAAATTACTTTTTCACATGTGGAATTTACGACATAAAAATTGGGAAAAACAATGCAGAAAAGCCGACACAGCACTAGGAACCAAAAGATGGGCTAGTCTCTCCCTAGAAGGAGATTTTTGTTAATTTCTAAACTGTTACAAGTATGTGATCGAGAAACAGAATTCATTGTTCATGTCTCGAATATTTTCTGATGCCTAAAGATGCATGATTTCATAAGCCTATTGGTTGAAATTCATTATACCTATATCCGAGAACGGCTATGTTTGCATCATACTGGGAATTTTAGCGCGGAGAGGCTTCTATTGATATCTGCTCGTGTAAGGGATGCCCACATGAGCTCTCCTTGGTTGAATTCCACTTTTGGAACGCGTCAGAGTGCCCACACTTTTGTGGGCAGCCGCTACTTCACTTGTCTAAGTGCAACTATTCTGTGTAGGAACGCACACAAGCTCCTACGGCTGCACTTTGCTTTTGCCGCGGGCTTCACTGCCTTCGCCTCGCAAGAAAATTGTAGAGAGAGATAGAATTGGTTGGATTGAGAGCTGAGAGAGGAGAATCTTTGCATGAAGGGAAACTGATGTAGTGTCCCCACAGATGGTAGCGTTACCCTCCTTTTATCCTAGCGCTGGGAATTTACTTGCCACAGAGAGAGAGAGAGAGAGAGAGAGAGAGAGAGAGAGAGAGAGAGAGAGAGAGAGAGAGAGATGCCTCACAAAACTGTCAGTGCTGCTGCTTTTCTAAATCTTACACTAGTCGTCGCTTAGCTTTAAGTCTTATTTTAATGTTTAAAACAATTAACCGCGTTTATATGGACTGGCCATTGCATTTATAAGGGTTATTTCCCAATTTTTTGGCCGATCTGGGGCATTATTTACCCAACCGATTTCATATCTCTCTTGACTCAGTTTGTCAGCTCTCATCGGGTTGTATTTCCACCGTGTTCGGTCGGTCACTTCGTGGGCCGCCATCGCAAAAACTATCAAATTATAGCATTTTTGAACGAACTCGGGACACCATCTTATTCATGTACTTGTTTTGAAGTATAGCTAGTGTCTACTTATCATACTATCCGGACATAGATAGATTTCCAGATGGTGCATTGCAGTGGAAAGTTTACCCGTTCATAATTGGTACTAATGGATTCATAAATTCATGTATTTATTTTGTGTGCACAAATATAATTTTCATTTATTTTTAGCCATAACTAAAAAATATTGCAGCTTTTAAAGTAAAACTCATTATTACCTCTCCTAGGCCTATTGCCATTGGGTGGAAGGAGTTGTTAGAACGTTGCTTTGGAGAGAGAGATCGTCGCTGAGCTTTAAGTCTTATTTTAATGTTTAAAACAATTAACCGCGTTTATATTGACTGGCCATTGCATTTATAAGGGTTATTTCCTAGTTTTCTGGCCAATCTGGGGCATTATTTACCCAACGGATATCATATCTCTCTTGACCGTTTGTCGGCTCTCATCGGGCTGTATTTCCAACGTGTTCGGTCGGTCACTTCGTGGGCCGCCATCGCAAAAACTATCAAATTATAACATTTTTGAACGAACTCGAGATACCATCTTATTCATGTACTTGTTTTGAAGTATAGCTACTGTCTACTTATCATAATATCCGGACATAATTGGTACTAATGGATTCATAAATTCATGTATTTATTTTGTGTGCACAAAAATAATTTTCATTTATTTTTAGCCATAACTAAAAAATATTGCAGCTTCTAAAGTAAAACTCATTATTACCTCTCCTAGGCCTATTGCCATTGGGTGGAAGGAGTTGTTAGAACGTTGCTTTGGAGAGAGATGTTCCTTACGAGGCTTATGAGGAGGATGATTCCTCCCTAGCTTCTTTAGCCAAGGAGTGGTGGTTCCTCTTAGCCATGGCCAAGGACAATCTTCTTGATTTCCTTAGCTTTACTATTCTTGAAGTGGTGGTTCCCAAGCTTCTTTATATGGGGATGGTGGTTACTCTCAATTAGGATAGTTTGCAGTGCTAGAAAAAAACATCGGTTTAATATAATTCCACCTACAAATTTTGAGATATACCTCCAAATTTTAAGTTGGAAGGTGAAGATTTAGTGTAAAAACCTTCAAATATGGTCAATCTACCTTTTAAGTTTAGTTAAAATTTAGTGTACAAACCAACCTTTTAAGTTTGAATGTGAGAGAAATTTATTGTAAAAACCTTCAAATATGGTCAATCTACCTTTTAAGTTTAGTTAAAATTTAGTGTACAAACCAACCTTTTAAGTTTGAAGGGGAGAGAAATTTATTGTAAAAACCTTCAAATATGGTCAATTTACCTCAAAACTTTCTCATATATAGGTTTTCCAAGTAAAAAAAAAAAAAAAAAGTTTGTGATATTGATAGGGTGGTCTCGTTTCGCTTAGTTAGGATCATCCACGGCTATCGATCCCCACTACCTAGCGTATTTGAATGTGACAATAGATGGCATGATTTTTTATAGGATATAAACATTGATGATGTCTATGGTTTTGAGATAGGTTCTTCTTGGAGTGTTGCTCTCACCTTGTCATCTTCAATGTGGATAAAGGTTTAGCCTCTTCATTCCTTACACCCTCCTATGACATAAGACTAGTACTATGACTTGAGTGTTTTGCTAGCTTTCGATGTATAGCCTCTCTTCTTGGGCTAGAGTGAAATGAGGGAGTCCTCTCCTTATCCTCCACTACGCCTTGTCTTCACTTGGTACACTTGGTGCTCCTATCCATGGTGATCTTCGTTGATGGGCTATTTGGCTCGGATCATCGTGGTCGTTTTTCATTCTCCTTGGTAGCTTTTCAACATATGTTGTTACAAGGCCAATGGATACACTTTCCATACGCTTTTTAACTTGCATTAAGGCTCTCATTCAAACGTGAACATGCACTTTGTCCTGGTTTGGTCAGTCATACACATGCTAGGCTTGTGTTCTAGGCATGCTTTGGGTTGCACTTAGCACATTACCCAACTTAGACTTGCTTTGATCACCTTTCCTATTGAGATTTTGGCTTGGAGGAGTAGATTCCTTTACCTATAGGTGTTGGGGTGATAGCCTAGATTCCTCCTCCATAAATGCCTCCTTTTGTCTATTCCTTACCATTTAGCATGCTTAGTTTGCATAGCCCATGTTTAGCCCATTTGAAAGGAAGTGATTCATGTGAAAGGTCAAGGACTTTAGCCTCAAAAGTTAAGGCACATGATGACCTTTATACCCATGCATAAAGGTCAAGGAATCTAGGGCCAAAGGTCAAGGTATCCTTAGGGGAAGTTTGAGGTCACTTTATTTCTTGTAAGAGATTCAAGACAGAGTATTGATTTGCATTTTAAAAACTAAAAAAGGAATTTGTGGATTCAAAAATGACGAGGGTGAATCTCTTGGCTTTTACTTTGGTACTTTGGCTGTCATTGTCAAGAGCAGCTGACTCACTTTCAAGATCGCTAAACGTTTGCCTTCCTATTCTCTTTGTGAAATGTCATTTTAACGCATGGCCACTATGAAATGCGTTTCGGCACGGGTGAAAGCTTGAAACTTTCAAACTCTTGAAACCAGCGTTCGGGAAAAATGTGTCTTAGCTTAATATCGTGCCGTTTTCAATTCCAAAAATGCTGGTTGAGAGCAAGGGGAAAAGGAGAAATTCTACCTCAAAACCGAGAAAAATAGCGTACAAACCCGAAAAAATGACCTAATTTTTAAAAATTTTCTTTTGACAAAATCAAGAAAAGGAATTTTGTATGTTTGGAAAAACGATTTTTCCAGAACACTGCTTGAAACGCTTCGGGTCGTGTTGAAACGACCCACATGAAACCTCGGCTGAAACAACTTTCAAGTTATTACTACAACTTGCAAAGTTGAGCCGTTTTGGAGTGTTTTTTTTCTTATATTGACGTTTAGGTTTCACGTTTCATCGCCTCTTTCCTATGAGGTGAAAGGTTTCCCCCCTTAGTTTTGTTTCCCTCTCATTCTCTTTTGCAAATTCAAAAAAATTTCCTCCTGCAAAATGACTGTTTTGGCGTGTCCTTCTCCACCACATCAAGCTCATCATCTTCTTCACCGCACTCAAGCTTATCGTCTTCTTCAAAGTCGTGAACCTCGACGAAAGAGAAACATAGCTAAATGTAAGCGTACCAAGCCACACATTGAGAGAATAGCATACAAACGAAGGTTACACCAAAGGTAAGAATGTTGCATTTTTCTCACGTGATCTTTTGCTAAGGTTTGGTGTTAATAAGCTTTGTTTTGATAGTTTGATACACACAAGATTTAGAAATTTTCTCATGTAGGAAAATGGAGTCTTTCTCAATGTTTTTTATACAATAACATCATGAGCTTCTACTCGAGAGGCACCGCATACCTAGCTAGGTAGGATTGGGGGCAAAGGACCCCCGGCCCCCCCATCGGGCCGGCGGTCCCCTGCCCCCAATCGTACCTTGCTAGGTATGCGGCGCCTCCCTCACAGAAGCTCATGGTGTTGAGGTAAGTCACAATGTGAGAAATATTGTGAGAATTTGTCCAAAACTTCTTGTGATACTACTAACGCTACTTGTTTCTTGCTTGTCGATTCTATTAAATGTTAATGTGAAGGGTGCAATAGAGGTGAGAAGGGTTCATTTTCTATACATGCTCCATTTTACCACTGCAGCATTGCTAACAATAATTGGAGCGGGAACATCATAATATTGGAGCGGCTTGGTGATTCTTGATAAGAACATGCTTGGTGGTGAAAGGTTCATGAATACAAAAAAACAATGTCACAAGGCCAGGACCATCGTCTAGCTAGAAATAAAATTGAAGGTTCTAAACTTGGGTTAGGCACCTTCTATTACAACTTTGGACAAGGAGGGAGCATCAATAAGATCATAATGCAAATCATCATTTTGATGTGTTTTCCCATGCTTCTTTTTTCAATGAAGGTTTTGCTCGTGTATCAAGGAGTACTAATGGATTCTTGTGATCCACACTAGTTTGCAAGATAACATAGGAATAATTATCTTCTTAAGTGACACTTGCTTCAATAATCAAAGGGAAAATTACCAAAATACCCCTCTAATTTGTGGAAATTCGCAATATACCCTTCAAATTTCAAACATTCCCAAAATACCCCTATATCTATTTTCGTTGGATCTTCAAGATTTTCTAATCTTTGTTCTTGTTTGACAAGGTTTTTAAGTGCTTAGCATGTAATTTTTTGCAAATTACCTCCCAAAAAAAGTCAATTATGTCCAAAAATAATGAAGGAATTTATCTCCAAAGCTTACATAACCAACTCAAATTTTAGTTTTAGCATCTTGCATGGTAGACAATCACTCTTCTTATGAAAAACTACATTTTTTTTTTGTTTTTGGAGAAATTTACTCTCACAACCAGGGGTATTTTGGGAATTTTGAAAAATTTGAAAAATTTGAAGGGCATTTTGGGAATTTATGACAAATTATGGGGGTACTTTGGGAATTTTTGAAATATGAGGGGTATTTTGGGAATTTCCACAAATTAGAGGGGTATTTTGGTAATTTTCCATAATCAAAATATCATCTTTGAAGGTTATACTAAATTTAATAGTACGTTTGCTAAAATGGGTTCCCTAAATGAAGGGTTTCCACCACTAACTCTTTGTAACATTGTTCTTCAATTGGTTCTTGTATTGCATGTCAAGCATCTCTCCTCTCGTCAGGTGCTTCTTATGTGGTTTATATTGAAGCGCACTCAAAGATCCACACCACCCCTAAGTCATTACATCCTTATGCCATCTATGTATATTGAGGATTTTTGTAATACTTTAGTTCATACTTTTTGCTCTACATCGCAAGCACCATCCTCCTTCCAAACATTGTGTAATATGTGTTTTTTTCCTTGCTTACTCTACATGTACTCGCATATTGGTTCGCTTTTAATTTTATTGCTTGGAATCTTCGTAGATGCCTCATCTGCCTCATTCTTTTCCAAGCTAGAGTAGAACTCCAATCGAGTGCAGGGAGTCGAGCATGTAACGTGTGCCATCGCAAAGAGTCTATCGCACTAACCATCCCGCCCAAGCCATTGTGGTGTATGAACTAAGACAGTTCAAAAATACAAAAAAAGCCTTCTTAGCTCAATGACTGCGGTCACCGGCCCCTGCTCTACCATTGCTTGCTCATGGTCTTGCTTGGCTTCGCGCCTGTGTTTGCTCATTGCCCGTCGTCTTGCTACCAGCATCACCGCTCATCATCGTCTTGCGCATATTGTCCTTGTTGTGGAATCGCTCAAGATTCCTATTAATAGCGATTTTTTTTAAATCGTTGGTACATACTCTACCCTAAAGCTCCTCAATTTTCATCCTTAGGACATATGCTATAAGCTTGGAAGGCTTCTTGGCTTTCTAAAAAGCTTTGAAGCTATGGAGTGTTTGCAAGGTTTTGAGAATCCATTGAAATTGCTCTTTGTATATTACTTATTGGATACATGAAAATGGCATCTCGTGTATTCATTGAAAAAAAGGGCAAACCACAGGGGGTAATCTTGTATGCGAAATAAAAGGGCCCAACACTCGTGTAGCAGGTGAATTCCTTCGGGTTTGCTTATGTTGCTTCCATTCAAAAACCATACCACCCCCAATTCGTTCCACCCTCTATCCCTCATGCCATCTAAGTATTGATAAGTATTGAGAATCTCCTCGCGACTTCATTCTTTATGTTTTTGCTTTACATTGCAAGAAATATAGTGAGTTTTTTACTCTTTGTTCCAAACATTGTCAAATATGTCTCTCTCCCTTGATCACACCTATCTCTCTGCTTGAGTGGCTTGCATATGATCCTCATAGCCATCGTGTTTGGCAATTGATGTGCTTTCCTTCCTTGAGATTCCTTATGAAACACGGCGAAATCAAGATTGATATCTTTGTCTAAAAACGATGCGTTTGACCCTCGTAGCCATCGTGTTTGGCAATTGACGTGCTTTCCTTCCTTGAGTTTTTTTACGAAACATGGCGAAATCAAGATTGATATCTTTGTCTAAAAACGATGCGTTTGACCCTTCCAAATGGTTAGGTGAGATTGTCTCAAAAGTAAAGGTATTTCGCCATCTAGGAGCCCCAATAGGGGTGGGAAATCTCAGAAGCAAAGGTTCTAGTGGGCCATGGACAAAGTTCGAAGCAAAATGCAAAGATGAAAATATGTGCTCCTCCCATTCCACAATGAGGTTAAGGTGATTCATTTATAATCTCGTATCTGTCCTTGTTGGGCTCCTCCTAAAGATAGCAAAATACAATTGGACGGAATTCTTGAAACCCATGAAAAAATTATTATGGAAAAATAACACCAAATCGTGGATGGGAATGCATTGCCAGACCCAAGGAGCTTAGCGGTATCAGAATCGTCGACCTTGCAATGCACGCTGAAGCCTAGTGTCCAAATTTATGGTAGCAATCGCCAAACGAGACCAGGCATGAACCGTCATAACATGGGGCATGATCAACAAGGCGAAGCTCATCTCCTATGTGGGCTCATGGAAAGAGGCTCAGGTTCATAACGAACTGATGGCACCTCAATGGTTTAGTATGAAACTTAGACTCAAGCTAGTACGTAAATGCATCAAAGCAGCAAAGACACTGAAATGGGGAGATTTTGGAGAGAAGCTGCCAGAAAAGTCAATAATAAAGGTCTCACTCACTTGACCCGATTTAAGGAACATGTCAACACAAGATGGTAAGAGCATACCAACTAGCCACCCATTTCAATCTCAATAGAATAGATCAACAGAATTGAATGTCTCCTGATCAACATAGTTGTTGATGGTCATTGTGCCTATGCCAAGCACAGTGACACACTTGGCTGCTCAATCACATTAATTACATGGTTTTTAACCTTTGAAACATGTAAACTGTACTGAGTTTTGACTTGTTGCCATGTGCTACAATCATCAACCTTTGGAGATCTTCCAAGCGCTGTTCCAAAAAACTGTCACATAACCCGCATCATCCAACTTCCCTGTACTAATCAAGCTCTTTCAGATTGTTGGAACATGTATGACATTCTTGAGCCATTCTGAAACTTCAATTGCACATCTCCCACTCCAAGTATGTCACAAACCTGCTCATTGCCAAGTCTGGCATAATCTTTAGTAGCCACATATAATGTAAACCACTCTTTGTACGGAGAAACATGTAAAGATGCCCTTGAGTCGATAATCCAATCACTGATAGCATGTCCATCCTTTGCAGTCAAGAAAACAGAATCAAAATTGCTTGTGAGGAAGATGTCACCAGTTGCTATACCAGAATCACTATCTGAACTAGATCCTGTGACATTCACCTCTTCGATCTTCACTGAACTCTTCTTTTCATCTTACTCAGAACTCTTAGTTTTGCCTTTTTCTTGTTTCCACTTCTTACAATCTCTCTTCATGTGACCCTTTTTGCCACAATGGTAGCATTCTATGTCATCCTTTGACTTCGAGTGACGAAACTTACTTCGGTTTTGTGTCTTCTTACCCTTCTTCTCTTTAGATTGTTGTCTCCTTCGAACGACCAAAGCGCTATTGCCTTTGCCTTTGTCAATGTTCTTTCTGTTCACTTCCTCTGTAAGAAACCTGCCTTCTACATTGGCACTTGTAAGACCCTCTGGCGCGACAGAATTACTTAATGCCGTGCAAAAAGTATCCCAACTGTCTGGCAAGTGATTAAGAGAAACATAGTCTTCACTGAATCTGGAAAGACTATCTCCTGTGCAGTTAACTGGCTGAAAATTGTGTGAAATTCATTGAGATGATTTGACATGGCTGTCTCTTCCTTCATCTTCAAATCCACCAATTTCTTGAGCCAGTAAATCTGAGAAGCAGCACTTTGTTTCTTGTACATACCACATAGCTTTTGCCATACGCCATACGCTGTAGTCTCTTCTGCTACATTGAAGTAAACATTTTCTGTCAGTGTCAACATGATTGTGGAACAAGCTAACTCGTCAAGCTCTTCCCACTCATCTTCAACCATACCTTGTGGTCTTTTCCCTTTGAGCTTTAGTGGCTTCACTTGTTTTTTCTGTACCAAAACCTGCCAAATTTGCTTCTTCCAGAATGGAAAGTTTGTGCCATCCAGCTTCTTTATATTGTAAAGAGTCTCACTTTGAGAAGATGCCATGTTTGCTAAACTGTTTACTCCTGGGAAAAATTCGGCAGAGTTTCCCCTGTAAACTGACCTCTGTATACAATAAACAAGCTGTAAAAAACAAGCTGAACACCTCTCCTCAAGAACTATCAATATTTTGAAAAATTTTGACAGAGTTTTCCTTGTAAACTGAGCTCTGGAAACCAAAAGATAGCTCAAAAACAACCATAAATAGCTGACCAGTGACAAATCTAAAAATCTTTGTAATATGCTATACTGTAAGCATACACTGTCTCTTGTCTGGGTGATCACAGAACCTGTATTTGGCTCAAGACTGAACCCTGAACAATGCCTCAACGGCCTGACGCATAAGATGCAATCTAGTATCTACACAAAGTCATACATCCTATGGGATAAAAGTCACCGAAGACGATGTGTGTGGAGGGGAACTCCAGCAACCTAATTCACCTCACATTGGCTAACCCAGCCCCCAGTGCTTGGCTTCAAAAAGCCTCACACACGACCCTCTCAGATGGCTCAGCAAACTGCCTAGAACTAACATACATCCTACGATAGACCAATCACTGTCCTATGACCGCTGCGGCGGTCTGTCTGCTAGCGTGACTCACAACTAGCAGACCCACAATCACATTACATCAATTTGCAATGCATGCCAGTGGTGTCAAGCAGTCGTATGGCCACACCTCCCTTGGAACCTGGCAAGCACAAGAAGTAGCAATGCAGACTGCAATATATATATCTGACGATATATATGTGTATCTGGTCTATAGATGATGCTTTGAAGACTAATGAGTGATGTATGTCGATGCCGATATTGATGCCGACCACCTCTTGCTTGCCAATCTACAAAAGACGGGTTTCTTTGTGGTTGAAACCTATCTTTTGATAGTGCTCATATCGAAAATTTGAGGGCATAAACAACTTCGAAAGGGGGGTAAAACCGTAGGTCACTTGATGGAAATACTCCCGCAATGTCGAGTATGAATTTCCAAGCTCCGGATCCAGAATTTGCCTGAAAAGCACGCAGGCGATTACGCGAAAACACACTGAACCTTACTCTGATACCAATTGAAGTCGCGGAGCGGAGCTTAGATCGACACACACACACACACACACAGATACATAGACAGAGATATTACACAGTACACAGAGAATTTGTTGAAGGGTTATCACACAGATCTTATTATTCACACAAGTATAAGTGAGTATATACAAAGAGTTAGTGATAAGCGAGTTAGGCGGGCGACCGGCCATATCCGTATAAGAGGCCACTTGGGCTTTAATCCCAACAAAAATAAGTCCGACAAAAAACTAAACATGATATCAAAATCCAATTTTGACAACATCCAATCATGCATAATTGATGCATCATACTTGCACTTCAACCCCCTAGCACATAGAGCTAGTTTTGACCTGCAATCATACACATGTATATGAGGAATCCGCATCTATCCATGAGGTTATATACATCATATGATATCATTCCATCAACATAAACATGATGCAAAATAGCTCTAACATTTACGTCGACTATAAACCATAACTTCACATATGTGCGAAAAAAAACCTTTTGCCATTTTCGGGTGCATACATAACATGCAATTGAAAGTGTTTGACCTCAAAACAATGCAACAAGATTAGATCCATAATATATACTCACACCTTATCACATCACGTTGCCCATATGATACTCATGCAACAAACAATAACACAAAAAGAAAGCCACTTTATTCACATCTGCCTGTACGGTTCGGGTTGACTAATCATATACCCTCACATAAGTTTATGGACATCTAATACTTGAAATCAAATCACCAAAATAAACCATAAATCATATATAAACATCTTGGTGAATTCACGACGTCGTATGATACTCTCCATTGGTAGCATCCCTGTACGCATAGGTAAATCCGGTTATGGAATAGTTAATAACTCGCATTTCCAAAGCGATAATGGAGACCTAAATACATTTATCATCAAGTTTAATCAAGCTTCTCAATTGGTTAAGTGGGTTTTCTCATCCGGTGAATCTAGATAGTGGTCCTCCAAGGAGCCTGGGGTCCAAAAATTTGAATGTGTAGTGGGTAGCAAGTTGTTTTTTTACCATAACTTTTAGCTCTCCGTGATTTTTACATAAAATTTACGAGAGAAAATGTTCTAAACGATGTGTTTTATATCTGGTTCAAAGGGTTCACACCGATTCATAAAGGTTTCCTGAGTTATGACCATAAACACATTGTGTGCGTAAATCAGCGTGTTAAACATAATGAAATAATCATGGAGCAACTTCATACGCACTCGACAAGTCCATACATGCACTCGTATACAAAAAAAAAACCATAGAGAGGATATCTACTCAGAAACGAGACACACACACACACACATAGAGAGAGAGAGAGAGAGAGAGAGAGAGAGAGAGAGAGAGAGAGAGAGAGAGAGAGAGAGAGGGATGATGGCTATGGAGTTTAGAGCTTCTCACCATGCTTTAGAATTGATTAGGGGTTGTTAAAAGGCTTCTTCCTTTTCCGCAAGAGAGAGGTGATGAGAGCTACGTGGAGGTTTTCCCATGAGAGCCTTTGGAGAGCGCGTACACTGTGAATTGAGAGAGGAGATAGTCAGCAAGTAGAGAGAGAGTATTCTTCTTCTTCTCCTTCCCACAAGCAAGAGGAAAGAGCTTATGGAGATGGTAATGGAGAGCTTGCACCTCTCCATATAATATGTATGTAGTGCCTTGCGGTAGTAGATGCAACTGACGGCACTGTAATCTGAGCACTCCCTGGCAATTTATAAACACTCCAGCAAGCCAGAATGATGCCCAAGCCAAAAACTAGCGATACCTCTTCTGCCTGGAATAGCTGCAAGCTTTTGGGCACTTTGCTAAAAACATGGCACAACTTTTGACATCAACTCTCCCACTTACCATTCAATTTTTACAATAAAATTGACTAATGGAACAGTATCCGGGCAACTAATGAAACCGTGATTATACTATGTTGCACTGTGATGCTCCTACATAATAATGACTTTTTCGTACTACCCTGGCTTATTTACCTTATCCCTTTTTATAAAAATAATCCCCGTAAAAATTTCGTTTAATCTCGTTTTTTTCTTCGGGTAGTGGTTTTTAAATCCGACGAAAACTAAAAATAATATTTTTATGTTTAGGTCGTCCTAAAAAGCACATTGCTTTTCAAAAACGTCGAAAAGCAGGAAAAGCTAAAAATAGCGTAAAAAGAAAAAAATGCAAAATTTTGTAAAATTGAACCACGAGTTCTCTTCGTCCGCTGGAATAAAAAAGCGAACTTGCTTTTCACTAAAAAGCACTAAGAATAATGAAAATCTACAAATAGTGTGAAAAAAACTCGAAAAGCAGATGTTTACAAAATTGAACCATGGCTTCCCCGGAACTCGTAGATCAAGGATCTAGCCTTGCTTTTTGCAAAAAAGCACTTAAAAGCATGAAAAAGCTAAAAAAAGGAGATTTTTCTAAAACTGAACCAAATGTCCGTCTGACCCTCTGGAACATGGAAACGACCTCGCTTTTCACTTTAGAACCTTGCAATATTGTCAAACAAGCATTCTAAACCAAAATATGTCAAAATGGTCATTGAAAGCTATTTTTTTAATTTTTAAAAGAGACCCAAATTTTAGGAATCTTACATCCTCCCAAACTTAAAAAATTCGAGGTGTCCTCACCTCGACATGAATTTTGAGTAATTTAGTTTCATTACATCATCACGTTCTCAAGTAGCACCTTCCTTAGGATATCTCGACCATTTAACAAGGTGCTCAATAATGGTCCAATTACAAAGAGGCTTATTTCTACTTTGAAGTATCACTTCAGGATATACCTCAAAAGTTCCATCGGTAGAGGTAGATAATAGAGAATCATCAAGAATGTGATGTGGAGCAAGCCAAAAAACATCATGTACCTTTATGTGCGGTGGTAATAAGAGTCTGTAAGCTTGATCAGCGATCCTCTTTGTGATTACAAAAGGTCCACAATAATGACACTGAGCTTCTTACATCTACCCATTGATAAAGAGCTACGTTTGGGTTTCACTCTAAAAAATACCATATTTTCTTCTTCAAAGAGTCTAGTAGATCGTTTAGGGTCAGCATAACTTTTCTGTCTATCTTGAGCAGTCTTAATATCTTGTCGTATAAGATCGGTCTGAAGTTGCATTTCATCCAACATTTCTTTGGATGCTTGAACACGTATGAGAGGGTCTGTCCTTTTTAGTGGAGTAAGACACTCTTGTCTATATAATGCTTGAAAATGAGACATCCCAATCGAGTGTTGGAATGAAGAATTGTACGTAAATTCAACCAAATACAAATATCTGGCCCATTTACCCCGCTCATGCATACAATAAGCTCTTAACATGTCTTCAATGATTTGATTGGTCCTTTCTGTTTGACCCCATCAGTTTGAGGGTGATCAACAGTACTAAAGGCCAACTGGGTTCCTGTAGTTGAGAATAAAGCTTTTCAAAAATTTGAGATAAGCTTTGCAGCATCACGATGAGAAATTGTACAATGAGGTAAACCATTGTACATGAAAACACCTTTCATGAAGACTTGAGCTATATCCTTAGCCGTAAATGTTGTCTTGATTGAAAAGAAATGGGTTATTTTTGTAAGTATATCAACAACCACAAAAAAAGAGTCATATTCTAGAGATGTAGGAAGTCCTATAATGAAATCCATGGATATGCATTCCCACTTTATTTGTGGTGCATCAATTGGTTGAAGCTTATCAGGGTATTGAACTTGTCCAACTTTAATACATTGACACATTGCTGCGCGCATTTTGAGAACCCCATTTTTTGTAAATTTGTACATATGGACATGACGCCCGATGTCAAAAGGGTGTGTGAGCTTTGGTTTTGTGAGGTTTTTAGCTTGCTTTAGCAAGCACATGTACATGCACTACAAGTCGCTAGTCTAGTGACAATTGTCGGGCTACTATAAGTGCCCGTGAGTGAGTTTTTTGAAGTGAGACTTGTATATAACTAACTCATGTACAAACTTAAAAAAGTTCAGCCAAAGTTTAGAATTTTGCAGGTTTGCTCTCGTTCTGGCTTCTTGATGTCTTTTGATGCAGTTTTTTACCCTCGACTAGCTCTCTCTACACCTGGTCTTCCTGCATTGATTTTGCACATAGTTGTACGTGGGTTCAATTTAAAGGATTTTAGCACTTTTGTTGCAGATTTTGCAAATATTTTTGAAGTTTGAAATAATGTCTTTTGGAGTTGGGGTTTTGGAGTTATGGTATGTTCTCTACAACCTACAGTGCATGGCAGCTTTGGGGCAAAACTTTGTAGGTTGAATTGTGGAAACCCATACATCTGGTGGGTAATGTATGCTTTGAAGTGAGAGTTTTAAAGTGGTTTTTGATGAAGGGGAAATCTTTGTTTTCAAGAGCATTGGTAGGCGACGTCCATAATTCCGTGCCTAACAGGTTTCTTCCTTCTTTGTGGGCATAGTCTCTTGGGTGGGCGACGGCCAGTAAATTCCCAAGGGGACTACTCTTGTTGGATTAGTGGTGTTTCAAAGGAGTTTCCTAAAGCTTTTTGTGTCTTGTAGTTCTCTTTCAACGCTCTTGTGTTCCAGTTTGTTTGTTTCCCAACAACGTTAAACATCTTATAACATAGTTCAATACATCACACTTTAATCCTGGACAAAAGAAACTTTTCCTTACAGTAGTGTAAGTCTTAATGTATCTTGGGTGTCTTGAAATAGGCATATCATGAGCTTCTTGTAGTACTTGAAGCTTGATCCAACTTGATTTGGGACAAAGACGGTTATTGAAGTAAAGATCATCGTCTTCAATGTGGAATCCTTTGATTTGTCTCTCTTGATTCTCCGTGGGATTATTTAAGTTCATTAAGTTTCCCCTTCTCCATTGGAATAAGAAGCGGACTTATTTTTCACTAAAAAACACTAAAAATCATGAAAAGCTAAAAATAGCGTGAAAAACGCTCGAAAAGCAAATTTTTATAAAATTGAAATATAGCTTCCCCGGATCTCATAGATTAAGGATCCGGCCCTATTTTTTGCAAAAAAGCACCTAAACGCATAAAAAACATGAAAAAGCTAAAAAAAAGTGGAATTTTCTAAAACTAAACCAAACATCCGTCTGACCTACTGGAACATGGAAACGACCTTGCTTTTCACTTTAGAACCATACAATATTGTCAAAAAAGCATTTTAAACCAAAATCTGACAAAACTATCATTGAAATCTAATTTTTTTATTTTTAAAAGAGACCCAAATTTTGGGGATCTTACAACGAGGGACATTGAGGAGTTCCCTATTGCATTGTCGATCTATTGCCTCTTGAATACCTGAACGGTTGAAATACCACCTCAAACTGTCATGGTCCTCGTGCAGGAGTGCCCATGCCGCCTGCCACCATATGTTCTTCTCTGATTGCACCCCATAAAAATCTTGCCTTTGCCACCTCCTGCTAATCAACTCGGCCGCCTCTTCACATTGTAACCCCTTTCCCATTAGTACCCTGCTCAACAATGAGGCTTGTGTGCTCCACCCTCTACCCTTTGACAACCTGGCATTCATCTTATTCTAACATAAAAGTAGCTTTTTCATCTGTCTCCTCTATTGTGATATTGTAATATTGGATCATAGATCGTTGCACGGCTTCTATTTCAACGTAAACATTGTTGAACCTGTTGTGAACAAAAATCTTTGAGGACATTGGCATGTTGCCATCCACCCACTTATACCTGCCTAGCAAGGTTGAAACATGGTTGTTTGCGGTTTTTTTGCCATAGCCATATTGTATGCGGTTGGTAACATTGATTGAGCCATTCCCTTGCTGTGTAGATGCCATGTTATGCATGCATACAATGCTTTGTAACCCTTATCACTGATCCTAGCTAAGTTGCACACTATAAGCATGTCGCCAAAAGGAATAATATTTTGAAACTCCTTCAACAACAGTTTCTATAGGGATTGTCGCAATTAGCATGTCCAGGATCAGAGATCATATTTATAATGTCTTTCTCATCAACCACGTACCGAAGTATGGATTCCTTGAATGACTCCTCAATATTGTTGCAACCTAGAATTGCTTCCACACATTCTCTACAAAAAGCAAATAGAAATGGAGTCAATTACTAAATTCTACTAACAAACTGTTGAAGATGATGAAACAGGAAACAGAAGGAAGACAGCAACTCAGAGTAGGAAGAAGATGGAGAAGGAGAAGACACAGAGCTTGCGTACGAGATCTCTGTAGTCTGTCTCTCTGTATTAGAATAATAGAGTATACAAACCCAGAGCTACAAAGCTTATATGAAACCCTAAGAGATAAGGTGTCCTTTCACACCAGATGTCCAGGGGGAAAAACCTAGTGGGAGAAAAGTGCCCCTGGTGAAGCGCGTATACACACTAACACTACTACATGTCTACAAATCCCCCCTGTAGTGATAGTGTGAATCCGTACAAGGTAGCAGATCATCATGTGTATGAGAGTAAGCCCAAAGCTTTTCGGAAAGCTTCAAACTTTTCTCGTGATAATGCCTTCGTAAATAGATCTGCAATGTTATCCTGTGTAGGACAGTAAGTTAGTGTGATCTCCCCTGCATGTAGCCTTTCCCTCACATAGTAGTAGTGAACCTCTATGTGCTTTGTTCTTGCATGAAATACTGGATTCCTTGCAACTGCCATAGCACTCCGACTGTCAGTGAAAATGGTAGTGGGTGCTTGTTGACACTCACAAAGATCTGCCAATAACCTGCGTATCCATACACAATCAACTGTTGCCGTGAAAGTTGCCCTGTACTTAGCTTCACAAGTTGATGTAGCCATTGTGGGTTGCTTCTTGCTTAGCCAAGATATACATGCATTTCCCAAGAAAAAACAATTGCCACTTGTGGAATGTCGTGTGTCAAAATCACCAGCCCAATCTGAATCGCTGTAACCAAGAAGCTGCATAGAACTGTGCTTTCCATACATATCCCCCCTTGGAAAGAACATGGCAAGATTAGGGGTACCTGAAAGGTAACGAAGTATGCGCTTCACAGCCTGCCAATGATGCATACCTGGGCTGTGCATAAATCTGCTTGCTTGTGAAACCCCAAATTGAATGTCTGGACGAGTGTTGCCTGCCAAATATATCAAGCAACCAACCGCTGCTGCATAAGTATGTACATCAAAAGGTTCTCCAGCATCGTGCATGCTCAACTTTGATCTAGTTTCTACGGGTGTAGAGATTGGTTTACAATTTTGCATACCAAACTTGTCCAAAATTTTATGCAAATATTTTGCCTGCAACATGTATATGCCATCCTCTGATTGCACAAACTGAATACCCAAGTAATAATGTAGCAAACCAAGATCAGACATCTCAAAGGTTTTTCTCAAAGCATCTTTAAACGCTTCAACTTCATTTGCATTATTGCCTGTAAGAAGCATATCATCTACATAAAGTGTTAGCATAATGAGAACTCCATCTCTCTTTTTGACATACAACGTACTTTCTGTTGGACTATTCTGAAATCCCTGGCCAATCAAATAAGTATGTATCTTCTTATACCATGCTCTTGGAGCCTGTTTGAGACCATACAAAGCTTTACGCAATCTACACACCTTTTGCTCTTGACCTTTTACAACAAAACCACTTGGTTGACTTACTTAAACTTCTTCCTGCAAATCACCATTCAAAAAAGCAGTTTTGATATCCAACTGATGCACTTTCCAACCATGATGAGCAGCAATTGCAACTAGTGATCTAATTGTGGACGCACGAGAAGTAGGAGCAAAGGTTTCATCATAATCTATGCCTTTCTGTTGCGCATAGCCTTTTTCCACAAGCCTTGCTTTGTACCTGTCAACAGTACCATCTTGTTTCCTTTTTACCTTAAAAACCCACTTTGTACCAATGGGCTTTTTTCCTGTAGGCAAGTCCACTAGATCCCATGTATGATTCTTATGAATAGAATCAATTTCTTGCTGCATAGCATCTTTCCACTGAACACACTCTGAAGCTTGTTCAAATGAATCAGGCTCATCTGCATCACAAAGAGTGCTAAAGCAAGCCAAATCTACTTGCTCTCTACCAAAAGTAGTACTAGCACGTGTTTTTCGTGGCAACGGTGCATCCAACTTGCTATCCTGAAAAGTTTTCTGAACCCATTTAGACAAGGTTCTTTCTTCCCTGAGAACTTCTTGCTCTTCACGCAGAATTTCCTCTACATCATGAGGTGTCACATGCTGATCAAAAGATTGATCAAGATTATCAACCTGTTGTGATTCTTGATTCTCCACAAAAGAAGGAAGCAAACCTTCAAATACATCATGTGTCTCCATATGCGGTACATCAAAAGCAACCATAGGTTGAGCAGTAGTTTCTGCAAAAATTACATCACGACTTTCAAAAATCTTGTTTGTAGCAGGATTGTAAAGTCTATAGCCTTTACTTCCACTATTGTACCCCACAAATATACATTTGATTGCCTTATCATCAAGCTTCCCACGTAACTGCTGAGGGATGTGAGCATAAGCAAGACAACCAAAAACACGAAGATAACTGACTGAAGGTTTTCTGTCATACCAAGATTCATATGGAGTAATGGTCTTCAAGGCACGAGTAGGACACCTGTTCAAAACATGTGCTGCACAAGCAACTGCCTCCATCCATAGCTTATGAGGCAAACTCTTAGCCTTGAGCATACATCTAGCCGTCTCCATTAAAGACCTGTTCTTCCTTTCTGCAACACCATTCTGTTGTGATGTGTATGGCATAGTGCATTGGTGTTTAATGCCTTTCTTTCCCAAAAAATCCTTAAATGCACCTGACATGTATTCACCTCCTCGATCGGTACAAAGAGTCTGTACTTTGCAACCTGTTTCATTTTCAACCATGGCGACATAATGTTGAAAAACTGCAAACACATCTGACTTTGCTTTGAGTGGATACACCCAACAAAACCTGTAAAAGTCATCAATGAAGGTCACAAAATAAAGGCTGTTTCCTATAGATGGCGTCCTCATAGGACCACATACATCACTGTGTACAAGCTGCAACTTTCGTGTCCCTTTAACTGAACCATCCTGCGAAAATGCAAATCTGTGCATCTTTCCAAGAACGCAACCTTCACATACATGTCTTGGTGGCATCTCCAATAAAGACAAATCATGCACCATATTATGACGTTGTAAAGTCATCAAACTGCCATAACTAACATGCCCAAATCTAGCATGCCACAACTCAGCATCCTGCATGGCCTGAGTCTTTGTTTCTGCAATACATACCTGAATCTGCTTTTCATAACGATCTAGCACAAATAGTCCATTTTCCAGCGTACCTGTAGTGATAAGAGAATAACCATTCTCTCGATCTCGTACAACACATCTGTCATCCTCAAAAATGACCCGAAGACCATTTTTTGCAAGAGAGGATACAGACAACAAATTCTTCTTGATCCCTGGAACATATAAGACATCTGGCAAGCATAAATCTGAACCATCTGAAATGGTAATCAAAATCTTACCAACGCCTTTGATTGGATAAGAAGCATTATTTGCACATGTCACCTTCTTTCCTGCTGGAGCTGCATCCAATGAACAAAACAAATCCTTCCTTGAAGTAATATGCCTGGATGCACCACTATCAAAGTACCAAATCATTTGTGTCTTGTCAACACTGTAAGCAGAAAAATTTGAACATACTACGAAAGCATAAGAATCCTGCACAAAGTTTGCAGACTCTTCTTTAGCTGTAGAAGAATCACCAGAAGCTGAAATAACCAAACTTGACTCTTTCTTCTTTTCTTTAGCAATTCGCTTTTTACACTCACTAATGTAGTGACCAGGTTTCTTGCAGTAGTGACATTTACCTTTCTTCTTGGACTTGTTGGAATCACCTTTAGACTTCTCTGAAGATTGTCCTGCACTAGACTTGGAGTAAGGATCACTCTCTTTACCCTTGTTTTTGTTCTGTACAACAAGAGCATGATCCATACCATCCACCTGTAAAGACTTGTTCTTACGTGATTGATCCTCCTGCAATAGCAAAGCCACTAACTCTTCAAAATGAAGAGGCTCAGGATTAGCTCGCAAAGACAGAGTCAAAGAAGTCTGAAAAGTCAAATAAGATGGTGGTAGTGAATTGAGTGTTTTGGAAACCAAGTCCTTCTTTGGAATCACTTCATCAATGCTAAGCAATTGCTCTTTAAGATCCCTGATTTTTGTAAGATGCTCGACGATATCGTCACCTTCGTCCATCTGTATTTTGTCAAGTTGTTTCTTCAAAAACTCTATTCTGGCAGCGTTTCTTCCTCCGAACATAGCTTGCAGAGTGTTCCAAGCATCCTCAGAAGTTCTGCAAGATCTGATATGTGGTGTGATTGTCCTCTTTATGGTTAAGGCAATCACAGCCATAGCTTGTGCATCTTTAGTATCCCATCTCATTTGCTCTGGAGTGACTTGTGAGGGTCTTGCACCAACAGCTGCACCACGACCAGGCGTGGCAGGTGCAATGCTAATTGGACAAACTTAATCTCCAGATACATAATCCCACAATCCTTTACCAACCAAAACATTTTTGGCCATAAAAGACCAAAGAGAATAGTTGGTACCATCCAATTTGTCTTCAGATGTAAACGCACCAAAAATCTCTTTCTCCATAGATTGAGCCATACTGTGGATGCACACAAGAGAGAAAAATAACCTCCAAGAGATTCAAAAATCTCCTCTCCAATGCAAGCAAAACTCTACACAAAATCTCAACACAAAGCTAAGACAAGCTGCTTCCCAAAAGAACTGTTTACTTGAAGAAAATCTGTCAAAAATCACACCCTCTTGATCTAAACGCCTCCGAAAAGTAACTTCTGCTACGCTGCTCAGAACAAAATTTTGAGGGCTCGATTGGCTTCGAAAGGGGGGTAAAACATTAGGTCACCTGATCAGAATACTCTCGGAACGTCGAGGATGCTCCCACGAGCAAATTTTCCGAAAACTACCTGAAAACTGCGATTGCGCGCGCGGACGCGAAAACGCAAGTAGAGGCTCTGGAAATCACCTCGCTCTGATACCAATTGTTGCAGATGATGAAACAGGAAACAGAAGGAAGACAACAACTCATAGTAGGAAGAAGATGGAGAAGGAGAAGACACAGAGCTTGCGTACGAGATCTCTGTAGTCTGTCTCTCTGTATTAGAAAAATAGAGTATACAAACTCAGAGCTACAAAGCTTATATGAAACCCTAAGAGATAAGGTGTCCTTTCACACCAGATGTCTAGGGGAAAAAACCCAGTGGGAGAAAAGTGCCCCTGGTGAAGCGCGTATACACACTAACACTACTACATGTCTACACAAACTACACTCTTACAACTTGCAACTACCTTGTTTGGTGTACACTTCTCTTATGAGTGCCTCCAAGTTTAACAAGGAGCCCCATAGCCCTACGCTTTCATCTTTTGTCAAGATTCACCTTCTGCTCTGCAAGTTTCTTCCTTAATTCTACTATTTGCACCATGAATTGCTCCTTTGTCATCAAGGATGATGTCCGAAGTTGTTCCTTTTCAGCTAAGCTTGCAACTTGCAACATGTCTAGTTTTGTTTGAATCTGATTATGTGTCGAGAGCTCTTGCAAGTACAAAGTGTAAATCCTTTGGCAATAGACTAACAATCCATGGTAGCCATCACCCAAAAAGCATAAGAGCTACATGATGTTGCAAAATGGTGAAGATGCACCTGTCTAAGGATCAAGGGGATAAATCGCACTATCCGTTCAAAGGTCAATGGCTTTCCTCCCTTGTAATCGTAACATGTCCATTGGAATAGACTCGTTGTCTTGATTGCTTTGCAAATTTGAACACTTCTGCTCCAAATTGACATGTAATCTGAACTTGAAGGCTTGTTGGTGATGTCTTGCATAGCCATTGTAGCTGGGGATGGAGATGTAGGTAAAGATGGAAATGGAGATGGAGATGGAGGTGCAGGTGGAGTTGGAGATGGATATGGAGGTAGAGGTGGAGCTGGAGATGGAGGTGGAGGTGGAGATGCCAATGGAGATGGAGATCGAGCTTGCAATAATGTGCAGGTCTAAACCAATGTATAGTAGAGAGAGAAAGAGCTATGGTGAGCTATTACAAGAGAGAGAGAGAGAGGTGGAGGTGAGGAAGGAAGAGGAGCTTCAAATCTGCAGGCTATGGCTTCTAGAGAGGGAAAAAGAATCCTAAACCCAAGCATAACCCTCCAAACTCATTTTAGAGAGAGGGTATAGAGAGAGAAAGACATTTGCAACACCTTCAAAAGGATGGAGGGAAAAGTGACGAAAATTTTCAAATTCAAAAGTGTGGGAGTGGTATGTGGGGCTGCACTAACACCCAAAAAGCTGAGAGGATCTGGTGACTAGATATGATTGAGACCTATTTACTTTTTAGAAGAAATGCAAATATGTATTTTCAGGCCTATGCCATTAGCTTGGTCAAACCTTCTTAGAATTTTAAGCACTTCAATAAGCGTCCAATTTAAAGGGCCCAAGAAGACCCCAAACAAGTCCTAATGTCCTAGGAGTCTTGGGGACTATCTTTGGAAGGGCTACACATCTTCTTAGGAATGTTTAGTTTCTATTAATGTTTCATCAATATTAAGCCAAGGTAGCAGTTCCCATGACTAACCAAGTCAAAGGGAATGGAAAAACCTCTGAGTGGGGGGAAGAACAAAAAAGAAGTTTGCAAAAGCTAAATGTAGACAGAGCTACAAATCCTATTTCATTCCTTGTGGATCCCAATAAATTATTTATGGTTGAGACAAATGCTAGCAGTTTTGCTATAGGTGTGGTCCTTCTTCAAGAGAGTCAAATCATTGCTTTTGAAAGCAAAAAACTATTCAATCATGAAAGGGAGTTGTATGCTATTGTGCATGCTTGAAAGAAGTGGAGGAGCTATTTACATGGTGCCAAAGTTATGATAGTGTTTGATTAAGAGAGAATTAAGACACACTAATCAAACAAAGCTCAAAGAACAAAAGGTTAAATGGGTTGAACTACTTCTAGAGTTTGACTACGAGATTAGGTCTCAAAAAGGAAAATAAAATATTGTACTGAATTCCCTTAGTAGAATGCCTATGATAAATGAGTTAAGTTTTACTCATTTTGCATGTGATTTACTTGAATCAATCAAAGGAAATTGTCACGATGATCCTGCATATTCCAAGATATGGGAAACCATTGACAAAAGGGATCCCAATGAAGAGTTTCTCAATGATATTCAAGCATCTATGGATGCTCAAGATGGATTTAAGTGAAATAATTTTTCATAGATGATGGTTATTTAATTTACAATTGTAGGGTATGTGTTCCAAGGGATCAAGATGTAAGGCGCCAGATACTCTATAACTCATGAGTGTCACGACGGCCCTAGTGCATGATACCCAACTTGCGTTAGGAAGACTTATAGTATTATTAAAAGGCACTTTTATTGGTCAGCAATGCATACTGACAAGTGATAATTGTTAAATCAATAAAGCAAAAAGGTTAAATATTGAAGGTCTTCTTCCCGCATTAGACATTTTTTTGGGGAAATGGGAGAGTATCTCTATGGATTTTATCATTGGACTACCTAGAATACAAACAGAACGTGTCTTAATGTGGCTAATCATTGATAGGTTAACCAAGATGGATAGTTTTATTCCTATCATTTAGATATAAACTCTCATTTATTGGCTTGGTTATTTGTTGAGCATCTATATCGACTTTATGGTATACCTACTGACATTGTTTTAATCGAGAACCATTAATTGGAATCTGAGCATGCTCGACACTTTTTTAGTCTAACCATGAGCTCATGTGGGCTTGCTTATGCAATGCTCAGAAAGAAGGCAATATGATCTCAGCTTTATACTGAGCCCCCACACACACGGGACACACAATTACACACACCGTATTTATAGTGATCTCCCACACACACACACACACCCTATTTATTAGAAAAAGTTTAGGATTTGATTAATTGGGCTAGGACTCTCAAAATAGGAAGCTTAGGGGCTCATAAAAGAGAGTTCAAAGATCACTTTCTCCACACACAATCAATGCAGATTTACGGGGAGAAAGTAAATTAAGGGCTAAAGTATGCAAAAAAAAATGAAAAATGCACACTAATGCATATAAAAAATTATTCCTAATGTTAACACTAATCTCTTGAAGGTTTGCTACCTCTAGCTAGGTTTGTAGCCACTAGGCATGAGCATTGGTATCCAGTAGAGAGGCATTGACCTCTTGTAGCTTCTTCTCATGGAATTCACTTGCAGTTGTCAATGGCTTAACTAATGTGGAAGTTCAGCTGGTCGGTGCTGGCCTCCTTTAAACTACCAATCTCTACGTGTGCTTGCTTGTACAAGTTAATGTACTCTTTCACAAATGCATGGCCTAATTCAATCCTGCCTAATTCAATCCTGGCAATTAGATGTATATTAGCAGCCTCCACTTACTTTTGATCTTTTTCTCTTTTGCATAGACTTTTGTTTTCATCTTTTCCACTATATGGTGTGTGAACTGTGCATATTATTCTATGTCTTGCAGGCTAGTAGGTGGTAGGTGCTAGCCTTCTCTATTTTATCTTCCTCAAGTATATCTTGCTTGACTTTTTATTGTTCCAAATGAGCAGGTGTTATACATTTGGGGGTTGCCTCTTTGAGTTCTTCTTGAATCTCCATTTGTAGTTTAGGCTCTTGTCTACCTTCAATTAGCATTTCCATCTTACCTCCTCCTTCTATTGCTTCAGTAGAGTTTGGTGTTGTTGCCATTGGTTGGTCCAACTTCTCTTCCTATTCGGTCTCCTCTTGTCAGGTTTCTTCAAACTTTTTCTAGGTGTGCCTAGGTGTGTTATTTACTAAAGTATGCTATGTACATTTACTCACCATTACCATGATCTTTCTTACCATGTATTCTTTAAAAAATCATTTCATGCAAGCTTCTCTTATTTTTGGTGTGAATCCACTCCAATGAAAAACCTCAAAAATACCTTTCACCATCAGTCACTGCCTTTCACTAACTTCTTATTTTCTACATGTGTTTTTCCTCATCTCTTGTAAATAAATATACATCAATAAAAACAAATGAGGACCCTCCTCATTTGATTCCCTGTATTTTTATATATAGCTAACACTATTCTAGATTCCATGAATTAATTATATATTAATCTATTTTTTGTCCATCATATCCATATATTATTTGTGCATAATTCACAACCATGCATGTTTTCAAACCTCTAGAAATTTATTAGGTCATGCTCTCATGCAAGAAGGGGTTAACCTTTGGAGCCTTATGCAAATTCAACAAAAGGGGGGCCACTGAAGACTTTTTTGTGAAGAAAACTAGGTATTTTGATTGAGATTTTTTATATCTATCTCTACTCCAAATTTGAAGCGGTGGTAAGAAAACAAAATGTGCACCAAGAGCTGAATAATCATTTCAAAATTTTTGATAATTTTTGGAGCTACCACCGGTGAGATAGGATTTTTTGTGTTGACCCCAGTCTGCCCACTTTTCTCACAAAGTAACCCATAGTCTTCTCTCACCTTCTTTCCTACTTCCACACACACACACACACACACACACACACACACACACACACACACACACACACACACACACACTGATTACTCTCCATCACTCACTCAAACCTGCAACTTTCATGGCTTCTTTCATCTTCTTCACCATTCCCATATCTCCCTTACTCCATAGCCCAAAAAATATCATCTCTACACACTTATAGCTCAATTTCTCTCTCTAGAATCAAACTCATATTACCAAAACCTCTTCATCCTTTCACAAAAAGAGAAACAATCAGCAAGTAACCAAGCTCAAGCTCTACAAAATCAGGAGCTTGAACATGGAAAATTCAACTTTTCCATGGTCACAAGAACTACACCGACAGAGTTCTACAACCGCTTCATTTGCTGGAGTAGATAGGTGAAAAATTCCCTTTCTATCTTGTGGTTTTCATCTAATTGTGTATATTCTAATCCTTCTCTTACTTTTTATCATTGTGTAAATCATATAATGCACCTTGAGTGCATATGCCATGTAATTTTACCCCATCCTACTAACTACTAACACTAACTTCTAACCCTTGTAAATTGCACCCACTCTACTCTACCTTGGAGTAGGCAACCTCACACAAAAAATCACTCACCTCTTTAGAATATTCTCTATTTTATCTCAATAGTTCTCTCCTCTTGAGCCCACATCCATGTGACTCAAGAGGCAAGAGAGCCCCACTCTCATAAGAACATATAAAAAATCTTTTAAACATGGTTTTCTATGTAAATGTTGATCAGGAGATAATCCTAATAAGGTCTCTCCTCACCTATAAATAGAGCCCTTTTTCCTTTGTAAATAGCATGATCTTTACACTATTTCTCACTACTTTGAGCGTACCATTCGAGAGTGAGCTCTCTATACACCATCACTTGTGGTGTATAGGAAATCTTCTTTGAGCTAGTTGTAGCATTGCAAGGGAGTGAGTGATTCATAACTTCCAATCAAAGTTGTACCTACTCTTACACATCAATTGAATCAATAAGTTGGGTGCTACCGCGGTTCAAACTCTCTTGAGTCTCTTCAATTCATGCTTGGAAACCTCATCTTGTTTGGTTTAAGGTGATGCATTTTCATTTTGAGATTCTTTTGTAGTATTTTCTTGTATGTGACTCAAGAGCTCTTGTGTTTGTTTTTTGTTGCTTGGGAAAACATTATAAGAGGGTTGTATGGTGAGAGGTCACAAAGCCGTTGAAAAGGGGCCTATCCCGCCTGCCACAAAAGCCAAAATGGACAAAGAGAAAGACCATGCATATACCAAAATACTAAGTGTACCAAGGGGTGGAAATGCAATCGAAATTTCTAAAAGAAGCTCCAGTTAAGTTGTACGAGCTAGATAGCTCATGTTATTTTTCATTTTTAGCCTTAGGCAAACCTTATAAAAGGGGATAGACGTTCATTTTTTGGGGTCTTTGGACCAAGAGGCTTTTTTTGCAGAGGGAGTAATTGAGGGTTTTCAAGCTTGTGTATTGCAAGCTTGCCATTGGAGCTGCATACGTGACTGTGCTACCCCCTATGCAATAATACCAAATATTTGCCCCTACTTCTTGTGTTGCTTCTCCCCATCCCCCTCCTTTCCTCTTGCTCTTTGTGTAATTGCCGGTGTTTGCCTGCAACTTGAAGGGTGTCACTAAGAGGGTAGAATTGGGGTGTGTTGTGAGTCGGAAAGGGTGAGTTGAGCAGTGTAGGTGTGTTTGTGTTGAAGAGTGTTTCTTGCAGGGTGCGAGGCGGTGGTTCGGTATGCTAAAGTGGAGTTGTTAGTACAAATTAGCCAATTTGAAGGTGTTATTAGAGAGGTTAGGGGTGCTGTGGAATTCCTAGGCTATAGAGAGGCAAACATTTTGTGTTCTGGGTGTGTTTCCTATTCCCCCTCTCCAACGTTTTGAAGACATATCCTCGGACATCTTTGGTGAACCCGACGTGAAACAAGCAGGGGTGGTAGGTACACATGGAGAATTTAGAGCAGATGATGAAGTTGGTGGGAGAGTTAAGTGCAAATGGTTTTGATGATAAGTCAACAGTTCCAGATTTTTTGATGATGCTTCAATTGGTTCAAGGATCTCTGCTTGAAATGGAGACCATGAAGAAGAAGATTCAAATGGATGAAACTTTGGATGTAGCTTTAGATCGGTATTTGATGAGGGGTGAGTCTTTGATGGTTATGATCCAGAGGGCTACCTAGAGTGTTATGAATCAGAAACAAAGTTAAGAGGGATACCAGAAGAGTTAATGATCAAAACCTTTGAACAGTTAGTGAATTCAGATTTGAAGTATCAGATTCAAGAGGTTACCAAAACCTGCAACGACGACTGGGAATACTTCAAAGAAGCTATTGTACAAGTAAGTTATGAGCATTATGCAAGCTATCAAGAACAAAGTCCAAGTCTACCAAACTACACAGATATTCGAGGACAAGTACAATGAAAATTAGAAGCTATGATTGATGAGTGTATTGTACAAGATGCTACCTTCTTACAGGCTAATGATGAAGATATAGTTGAAACTGTGTATGAAAAGCTGGGTTTAGCAGATGCCTTACATGAAGTAGAAGTCTTTGAGGGTGAGGCTCTACAGCCTCAAGATATACATGGTGAATTTTGCAAAGAACCCCTCCTCATTCATGTCTTTGATGCTTTGACACATATACATATCAGCTCGCCGTAATCCCGCCCAAATTCAAGTTTTCCTATTGAGATGCCATTAGTTTTTCATGGACCTCAACCTCTTTACACGAGACTACTTGGGAGGTTAGCTTCACCTTGTCAATCATGTCCCATGTCATGATGGCCATGCAAGGCCTAGTTTGGAAATTGAGACCATAAATTTAGTACATTGGACTCCATCATGGATTGTAGAGTTAAGGTCCCTCTATTGCCTTTCACCTTAGGTATAGAAACACACTCCCATTTATCCCATTGTTAGGGCACAATATCTTTGGTGATATTTTCCATAGGAATCTTTTCACTGGTTTCAAGAATTCCTTCTTATTGCATTTTTCTATTTTGAGGAGATGTTCCACAAAGGAAAAATACAAGATGAAGAACAAACTTATTACGTTCGTCCTATTGTGGAAAGGGAGGAGCATGTATTCCCACCATTGCATCTTTAAACTTTGTTCATGGCCCATTGGAACCTTTGTTTTTGAGCTACTCCCACCCATAGTGGGACACCAAGGTGGCGAAAGACCTTTCCTTTTGAGATAATCTCTCCTAACCATTTAGACTGGTCAAATGAGTCATTTTTTGACAGAGAGATCATTCTTAATTTCTCCACATTGCACTTAGATCTAATATGCATCAGCCACTTCTATGGCTTAATGCACAAAACTAGGATATAAACCAAGTAGGAACATTTGAGTGAATATACCCTGGTAATCTTTGTGGTTTTGAGGTTTGCCTCCAAATTTAAAATTAGAAGATAAAAACCTATACAATTTGATGGAATTTAGTGAGAAAACCTTCAAATATGATCATTTCACCTCTAACTTTTCCATTTGCAAGTTTTCCAACCTTTGGAAAAAAGTTTATTTCCATCACTAAATTATTGAAGTGTATTCCTTAGAACATGCATGTTAAGACCAAAGTATCAAGGAATCCTATTTTGCACCATTTTTGCAATACTTGTGATCAATGAGTCAACCCACTTGTGAGGCCAAAATCCATGTATGAATGATGATTGATCAACACTTTATAGTACATGGTGTCAAGTGAGATAACCATAATACATCAGGAGAAATATGAACTTTGCATGGGCCTTGTAAGGAATCCTAATTTTTAAGGATTAAGGCTAATGTTGTGTGGGGTTTAGGGGGCAAGGGCATTGAAGAAGGTAGTTTTGAGTAGGCTTTTCTAGCCTTTTTTTTAGACAAATGTAGGATGTGGACCTAAAGGGTTACTTTCTCTCTCTAGATTTTTTTAAAGTGAAGGAAGCATAGGGGTGTGTCCACATCAGCAAAAACGTAGGTCACAAAGAGTCAAAATTTGACTTTTAAAAAAAAATTTCATTTTTACTTGTTTTTTACTTAAAACTCCCTACCAACATATATACATATCCAAAAATCATTTTTTGACCCATTTTTTAACCCACAAGCTTAGAAAGTCCATTTTTTCAAAAATCTTTTTCCCCAAAAAGTAATAAACATTTTGTTCTCTCCTCCTCCTCTCTCCTCTCTCCCTCTCCCTCTCCTCTCCCTCCCTGCCCCTACCTTCCTCCTCCTCCCCAATCTCTCCCTCCCCCCCCTCCCTCCTTCTCTCCTCCCATCTTCCTCAACCTCTCTACCCTTCCCCCTCTATCTTTTCATCATTTGCTTCCTCACGCAACAGCTTCCATGGTGCTCACGGATGTCACAAATGGTTTGCTTCCACCACTACGTACTCCGCACACCAAAAACATACATATTCGCTTACCCACGGCATTTGCACCGAAGACCACTAGTGAAGGTGATCAAAGGTCATCATAGGAACGTCGCACCGCTTGTGAGACCAATGTTGACATTTGGGTGGATGGCCATTTGTACCCTTACGATCCTATAAGCCGCTTCCATCCACCGTTTAATAGCCTTTTCACATTTCTTCAATTTCTTGGGAGGGGAGAAGCAGGCTTGTTAGGCTATTGCAAGCGGTTGTGTATGGGTGCATGTGCTTCTTTGCATATGTGGATGCACGAATGTCAAGCTCTTCACCTCAAGACGACGGCATTACAAGAGAGTGTTGCCTCTTCGGAGAGGGTAGTTAAAACTCTTGAACAACAAATGCAAGAAAAGGAGTCCCACATCCAAAAGCTTACCAACACCATCACATACTTGAAAGAAAAACCCTTGGTGCAAGGGAATACAAACGCACGTATTCATCCATTGAAACTCTTGCACATTCGGGAGGAGCACGCAAACGACGAGTTACAGCCACAAGGTGATTTGGTCTTTACTTGCATGATGCATTCTTACTTCACACTATTTTCTAACATTTATGTTTATTTGTTGCTAGAAACTTCATCCAGGAGGCATGCAGTGGAACAAGCCAAGATGATCGAGTCAACCTTCTCACTAGTTGTCTCAATATCCAGGACGTGATTTCTATCTTACAATCACCTGGAGGTAAGCACATTAAGGATGCAGTCACCAAGGACCTTATGCGTAAATTAAGAAATGTGGTTAGTGCTGTTGACGTTCAACAAACTTGTGATGAGGCTGGAATCAGCACCAAAGCCTATCAGGTTATTTTCCAACTCCTAAAGGATGCCCTCAAGAACATGGCATTGTGGAAAACCTATTTCCCGTTCCTCACAAGTTCAAGCTCGCAAAGAAGGCCACAAACGAAGATGTGTTCTCCCGCATTGGGACATACCTACACATTGAGGACACAATGCAAACTTCCCTTTATGCTTCGTGCGCAACAAAGACAAGGGGAAAAGGTAAGAAACAATCCATAAGACCTTCGGAGAAGGGCTTTCCTTACACAATGTGGAACAATATTATCGTGGATCTTAGAAGGCTTCAAGAAGCCATGCTTAGATTTTACGAGTTACCTGAAGAAAGTGACACACTTTACTTTTTTCTTTGGTATTATTCTTATCATAGACTCTAAAGTTTAAGGTCTTAGCACTATTTATTTTGTAGTGCTTGGCACAAAAGTCGCTTTTGTGCTGAAACTCGATGAGTGTCAAATAGTGAAAGGCCGAAGGTTAGAGAGGCTAAGTGTCACTCTAAGGAACGAGGCCCTTATGCAAACCAAGCGAAGGGATTCAGTCGAGCTATCTCCCACCCCATCTTTTAGCGTGCAATCAGAGAAAGACATTTGGTGGTTGGGTGCTATTGAGGTGCCCAAAGAGACCAATGGAGTACTTTCATGGATTTTTGAGAGAAATCCATGGATTACAGAAGTAATACACTCCCAAATTGCAGGTCAGAAGTTGGAGATTGAGGGTTTTGGTAGTTATGATGTGGAGTGGCACTTAGGTGGGGATTTGAAGACCATAAAGTGTTTGCTTGGCTGCAAACAAGGGGCTTCTTCTCTCATGCCTTGTCAATTTTGCACTCGAGGGTACAAACCTAATGGACAAAAATCACATAAGAGCACTGCAAAGGCTAGTTCCATGCTTCCATGACAAGGGCATGGAGAACAAGGGTTAGATTGTCGTGATGCCGGAGATGAAGGTAGAGAATGGGAAGCGTCTATTCTGAGATGTCCCATGCTCAATGCCCTAGACTGTGATTAAAAGGACCACACTTGGAATCCAATATTTTGATTTCCTCTATCGAATGTACATTTTTGTACATTACACGCATTCATGTGCATTTTTGATAGGCTATTGAAGCTCCACATTGACTATGCTTTCACAATGAAACCGTTGGAAAAGTCCCAGGAAGCGATCGAAAGAGTGGAGGTACTCTTGAATTCCATTGGCTGTCACGGTGGAAATGTGCCTATCGTTGCTGCAAAGAACACAGGGGAGGCCCATGAAATTGCTCAACAAGTGTCAATGAGTGGACAAAAAGCTAGACACTTTTTGAAGAAAGTTTCCCAAGGAAAGCCAAGTCGATATGATGCTCAAAACAGCTCCAACCAGTAGGCAGGTAACCTTTGGAAGCTTTAGAAGGAGTTATGAAAAGCTACTACCGACAATGATTCAAATGGCGAGATTGCAGACAAGCGCAAGCAAGTTTGGGCACATTTTGATAAAATGGTCAAGCTTATGGGCCTTAACAGCACAACAAAAGAACAACGCCAATCATTTCAAGAAGCCTTGGTGGATTTTACCAAGGTCTTCACCCTTTTTTGGGTGAAAATAACATCACACATTACATGGTAAGTCATTTTACATGGTGTATTCATTACAAGGGATTGCTTTTATTTAACAATGTGGATGTTTATTCATGTGAACAACATATCTTGTTTGCGCATGGTGCATTTTTTATGCACAAGTATGGATCGCTTGAAATTTTTAGCACTCAAGGCATGGAGAAGTCCCATTATCGAGCAAGGGGAGTGTACTTCAAAAATACTCGACATGGTGGTGGAATGGTGCAATCCAATTATTTGGAGGAGATGTTCAACTGGTTTTTTCGCACAATATTTGCTCGTAAGCTCACAATGGAGCGTGCGCGACAATCCAAGATTGCTATTGAAGTGCGGAAATGGAGTCGTCAAGAGCAAGGCAACAAGTGGCAAATGTTGCAAGGTCCCACCAAGCATGCTGCATGGCGGTGATGCAGAGTGCGACAAGGATCAAAGTGGATACTGCGCGAGTCACTAAACGTGAACGCAGGGTCCAACTCTTAGCGACATGTTTATTTAAAAAATTATACTTTTTTTTTTTTGTGTGAACAGGGTCCTTTTTTAAATGGGCCCTTATAAATATTGCATGCTCTCATAAACCACTCATTTCTTAAGAAAAGGTGAGCTCTTACCAACGAAATGGCGCGCACCAAACAAACCGCGAAAGAGCATCCGCCTGCCAACAAAAACACCCTCCAAGTATGTGAGAAGCCGTCATGGCTTAAAGGCACAAGAAAACGGCCACGAACGCCTGGCCGTTCCAGGAACTCATCTGGTAGTGGGCATGGTGGGAGGGCACGAGAGTCATCGAGGACTGTTGAATCTCCACCTCCTCAAGATATAACACCTAGAAGGAGAATGAAGCAACGTGCCCAGCATTGGAGAGAAGAAGAGGGCCAGCAAACAACAAAGTCCGATAGGGAGCAGCCGTCACGCCACCAATCACAAGCAGGACCATCCAGGACTCGGGTGGTCCATACAGACACTGAATCAGAGAGTGAGTCACCATGGCTGCGAGATAAAATACCGCGTACACACCGGGTGGCCGTTGGGGGGAAGACATTGCCTTGAGGCCAGGGAGCTCTCCCCACACGACAAGATTGGCAGCCAAGGGAAGAGGAAGAATCAAAAGAGGCTGCAGAACCAACCCCTAAGTATGTAAACAGGCGCAAGTCTAAGTTTTTCAAGAAGCCTAAACACCGCCCGCCAGCAAATGTGCAAGTGCCCCCAAGACAACCGCAATGGCATCGAAAAATAGCAAGGGTATTTGCAGAAATCCGCCACTACCAGAAGACGACGAAGCTTTTGATTCGACGCGCCCCCTTTGCTCGCACTATGAAGGAGGTACTTCAAAGCTATGGAAATCAATATAGAATGGAAGCAATAGCGCTAGAGGTTATTCAAGAAGCTGCAGAGGCCCACATCATTTCGGTGTTGGAAGATACCAACCTATGCGCCATTCATGCAAAGCGAGTGACAATATAGCCAAAAGATATGCAGCTTGCACGTCGATTGCGACGAGACTTCGAGCATTAGCCGAAGTTACCTCTCTTTTTGTATTGCACACCCTTATCTTTGTAATGATTTGACTTTCCAATGACGATATGATCAACAGTTGTGTCTACTGTGTCTATTATCTTTGTAATGAAATGACTTTGTAATTTCAAGTTCTGTATGTAATTTCAATCAATTTCAATAAATTTGTGCTTTTTAAGTACCCTTGGGGGTAGATAAGCCTACAAGGGGCAAAAAAAAGCCTGGCCACAAGGGCGCGCAAATGGCTCATCCATTAGTTTTGGATGGGCCATTTGCGCGCCCTTGTGGCCAGGCTTTTTTTTGCCCCTTGTAGGCTTATCTACCCCCAAGGGTACTTAGAAAGCACAAATTTACTAAAACCTATTGGTTTTGCAACATTATTTTACATGGATCCTTGTGGACACCCTTTTTTGGCCATTTCAAGCTTTGAATTCCCTATAGGATTAAAAAAAAAAAAGATATTGTGAAAACAAGTGTCTATGCAACATTAATTTGGATTTTTCAAATGTTCAATGTAATTGGGATTTTTGGTGCAGGGGTGTACTAGGTAGAGCTAAAGTAGGTGATAGTGTGCTGAAAACTTCATTTTATAATTGATTTCACCTTTTCTAGTGTCCTTGAGTGTGAACATATGCTGGAATTGCCATAAAAAGGGTGCATCTAAATTAATGATGCCATACGAATTCATTTCAATAAATTTTTGCTTTGTAAGTATCCTAGGGGGTAGATAAGCCTACCAGGGGCAAAATAAAGCCTGGCCACAAGGGCGCGCAAATGGCCCATCCAAAACTGATGGATGGGCCATTTGCCCGCCCTTGTGGCCAGAATTTTTTTGGCCCTTGGTAGGCTTATCTACCCCCTAGGGAACATAAAATACCTAAATTTATTGAAATTGACTTAAATTACATACAGAACTTGAAATTACAAAGTCACCAATCAAAACAATTTTCATATCACCAATTGAAACAATTTTCAAGATTGACAAATCACATTCAAAAGAATTTGCAAGATAGAGAGACAATTTCAAATATTTTTTATTACTTCCAAAACGGTGATTTTACATCATGTATCTGAGGAGTTGGAGGTTCCATATGGCCAACCCCCCCCCCCCCCCCCCTGCCCCCCCACCTTCTCACTAGGTAAGAGCCCATTTAAGAAGTGTAAGACTACTTTGTCCCCCTACATTTTTGAGGGCATAGAATGTGTCCACCACCCTCTTCTCATTGACTGGCCTCTAATTAACCTTAATCCCAAAGGGCCCCTAGAGGGTTCATATTTTTCCTAATGATTAATGATGGTAGATATGCAAGAGATAGAATCACCCCCCAACATGGAGAACATATGAATGTACCCTAGTCAGAACTACCCTTACCGCAACAAAATGTAGGAGGCTGCATGTTGTTGGGATACCAAGAAAAAATAAGAGTGACCTATTTAATTTTTCCTCATACACATAATGTCATAAATTCTAATATCTAACCACCCAAATGATTCTCTCATATTAAAGTGATCATTTAATGTGGGAGAATAAATGGGAACAAGGGTTAGAATATAGACATGTGCTTATGGATCTATCTCAGCATGGGGCCAAGGTTAAAGGGTTCAAATGATAGAGGGTATGTCAAAGAGCAAGGCTACCTAATGGAGCTTAAAGACCTTAGGGTGAGCTTCATTAAAGACCTCCAAAGGTTAGTGTTAAAAGTCCTTTGACCTTAGGCAAGCTAGGACTTTACTTAAGGTGGGAATCTGGCCCAAGCTTCAGGTGCTTGTCGTGCTTGCTGACTAAGGTGCTTGAGGTGCTTGTCCCGCTTGCTCACTAAGGTGCTTGAGGTGCTTATCGTGCTTTCTGACTAAGGTGATTGATGTGCTTGTCGTGCCTGAGGTTCCATACATGAGCTTGAGGTGAGAACCTTCCCCAAGCTTGAAGGGTTCAAAGTGTTCCCAAAAGTCAACATGATCCCTACTCAAGAGGTGGCGAGACCTCATTGTAGGATATAGAGAGAGAACACACACACCCTCACACAATTCAAGCATTTTCTAAAGAAGTAACAAGGAAACTTGTTAACTTCCTCTTCATGTTGCCCTCAAGGTGTGCCTAAAGCCTATTGGTTATCCTCTCAAGGGGTTTAATGATAATTTAGCTAATTTAATTAATTGTGTATGCATTTATCAAGTCCTCTCTCTCAAAGGGGAAAGGGGGAAAATTGTCCCAAGGCTAGCATGCTTGCTTGATATGCACTCTGCATTTGATTTGCTATTAAGGGGTCTAATGAGCTTCCACCATGAGCTAGAAGAGGGGGTCGAACAAAGCAAGGTGGGGCTAGCTTGGGGGGTATACTCTCTCCCCTCCACACACACACACACACACACACACACACACACACACACACACACACATTGTGCAAAGTGAAAGATCTCCATCTCCTTCTCCAAGCTTGTTGAGAGGTTGAGAGCCTACACCAACACTCTTGGCTATGGAGTGCAAATCCAACCAAGATCCATGATTCAATGCTTAAGCTTTCCATCTTATTCATCTTCATTACTATTCTGTTATATTATGCTAAGCAAGAAGAGTGATGATAAGTGAGGAGCTATTCCTTTCTCCTATGAATGTTTCTTCCTCATCTTCCCTACCCTCATTCCCCACTATCTCTCTCCATTTTTGAAGGTGTTTGAGGCCTTGGGGCTGAGGCCGGGGATGGTTAATGCTTTTGCAAAGGATTATGTTATTCTTGTGATGCATGATGCTTCCCATCTTCATTGCATCACCTAGGCCACAAGGAACACAAAGATTGTATTGTACCAATTCTCTCTTGATGGGAGAATCTATAATACAAAAGCCTATTGGAGGGGGACCGGTTCCACATAAATTCGATCCTCAACTGTTGTCAAGTTCTCTAACTCTCTCTCTTGCAAAAGTACTATTCATGCCAAGTTAATTAAGTATTATGGTTATGTTGCTACCGCTAATTAAGTTCACCCTCTATGTTCCCAAAGTAGTATCATGAAAATAATCACTCTAATTCTCTTAATTCCGCTATTCTCAAAGTTCATAGTCCATTTTCATTACATTGGTATCAGTGCTATGGGTTTCTCTTTTCTTGCTTAAGAAGAGAGGTCCTTAAGTTGTCCATGAAAGGTTGGACCTGCTCATTGCAATAGGGTAAGTGGGGCAACGATCTATTATGGTGGTTGAGAAGGACTTAGTTTGACGTACACCATTGGGAACTATAGTCTTAATAATGGAGTCCCTTGGGGCTTGCCTTTGGCTTAACCATTATTGAGCTACGAGCAAGCTCAATAGGAACCATAACCAACCGAGCAATGTTAGACCCTCTCCACTAGTCTTTGCAATCAATAGACTCTAAACCATGGGTGTGGCTGCTTGAGAACTAATTTTCAAAGGTAAAGAACAATTGCAACTAAGTCTTTTGAGGGTACCAAAGCACAAAGTAATCTATACATAAGTTTAAAATCAACATGGCTGACAATAACCAAGAGAGTAGAATGAAAATTGATAACTTCGATTTTGCACATGAAGGTGCTAATGATGATGCCCCCATGTTTGTTAATTATGGTTGTAGCAAGCTATGGGCAACCCCTTCTTTGCAAGCCTAAGTTACTCAACAACTTCGTGCTTATGGGATTTACCTTTCTCTGCAAGAGAAGAGAGAGATTAGGATGCCTCTTGATGAGACTCCCAAAAGAAGACTCTCTCCCACAAGAGAGGAGAAATCTAAAGATGTGGCTCCACGAAGACGGCGATAGACGCTCCCAACTCCTCCCAAGAGGAAACGGTCATCCCATAGTCCTTCTCCTTGTCACTCCAAAAGGGAAGAGAGGAAACAAAGGAAGAAAAAGGCAAGAAAGAGGTCACCCTCTTCTCCTTCTTCTTCACCTTCCTTCTCTTCCGACGAAAGAAACAACTATTCTCCTAGAGAATACAAGAGGAGAGGACATCGCAAATCTTACCCTGCATGGGGAAGGTCCCAAAAGCTCAAGAAGTTCAAAGAGGGATGAAAGAGTATCTCTTTTCTCACCTATGATGGCACCTTTGGTGCTACCAGACAAAGTATTGGCCTTCATCTAGCAATTTGATGTGGCCTTTGGAGAGGAGGGCTTCACAAAGTCCTCCAAGCTATGCCATGTAGCTATGCACTTCCAAAAATTGGCTCATCAATGGTGGGCTAGCCTTTGTGGAAATGGCAAGGCCCCAAAGACATGGAAAAATCTACAAGTTTTCATCATGAAGTAATTCCTTATAAGCGATACAAAGGACAAAGTGCTTACCAAAATGGCGGCATTTGAAGCTGCAATCTAACGAGTCTATCCACAAATATGTGGACAAGTTTTGGGATTTACATCTCAAGGCTACTGTCTTTCAAAAGATAGACTTTGCAGAGCAAAAGCAACAATTTTGTCCGAGATTACCTGAATAAATGGCCGAGTACGTGAACTCTCAATGGCTTGGTTCTATCATCGAAGTAATAGACCACACTATGGTTTCTTTGCACATTAATTTCCAAGAAGGGGCTAGAAGGAATGGCAAGCCCATGGAAGCGAAGACTAAAGTGATGCAAAGGAGAAAAAAAATGCCCAAAATTCTTCCCAAGGCAATTCCAACAACAACAAAAACAACAACAATCGGTCTAAGGAGAAGGGAGTTTACAAAGGTAAAAATAAACTCTCTCCTGAAGAGCTAGAAGCTTTTTGTAAGGATCAGAAATGTTTCAAATGTGGGGAGCAAGGACATGGCTATCATTCTTGTCCCAAGAGAAATGCCCGCAATGAGACTCCTAGGGCTTCCACAATTGAAGCTCCAAAAGAGGATGCTCATTGCAAAGGATCACCTCTCTCCTATGCTTGGGGAAAGGTAAGGGAGCATGATGCCTTCATCTTGTTTGACCCTAGCTCTACTCACAACTTCATATCAATGGAGTTGGCCACTAAATTGGGCATTCAAGCTTTCAAGATGGGAGATACTATAACAACTGATGGAGCTTTCAAGGGATAGCAAGCCTCCATTACTCCTTTCATTGGAAAGTTGAGCCTTCATGTCCAAAGCTACGTCAACAAAGAAGACGTTTTCATCTCTCCTCTCCAACATGAGGATGTTATCCTAGGGGCACCATGGTTCAACCGCATCGCTACCAACATGAAATTCCTTGAAAGGAGAATCTACCTCACCTACAAGGAAAAGAGCATGTATATAGATGCTAGTGAGTCTGGTCGTACTGTACCACTTGTAAATTCAAGGTAAATTCACCTTCTTTTGATAAGTCAATGAAAAGCTCAATTTTGGCATACATGATTTTTGTCAAAGAGTCTCTACTATGATGCTAATGTTTTTAACAAAGCAAAGTGCTAGGAATCAAGAAGAATTAGACTTGTCTAATTTTACTAAATGGATTCCAAGATGTGTTCATCGATGATATCCCTATGGACTTACCTCCAAAAAAAACGAGGGGATGATGACCATCGAATTGAGCTCCTACCAAAAACCTCACCACCTAACAAGCCTCCTTATCGAGTTTCCCAAGCGAGGAGATCATGAGGCAAGTACAAGAGTTGGTAGACAAAGGGATGGGGAGGCCTAGTTCCTCTCCCTTTTGTTCTCCAATCCTTTTAGTGTAAAAGTACATACCACATGTGTGTGGACTATCGAGCGCTAAACCATATCACTATCGAAAAAAAATTTCTCGTACCATGGGTAGAAGATCTGTTTGATAAGCTACAAGGTTCAACCTACTTCAGTAGGATTGACCTTAAAAGCGGCTATCATCAAATAAGGATAGTGAATGAAGATATCCTAAAGACCGCATTTCGTACAATGTTTGGTCTTTATGAATATTTAGTCATGCCTTTTGGCTTGAGTAAGGTAATTTTTCAAGCTTTGAGAGAGAACAAGCTTTTTATCGTTGAAAAACTCCTGTTCCTAATGCTTCTGCTAGCAGCAATTTGTCTAGAAATTTTGGTGATAAGGAAAAAAGAAGATGCGTTACCATTATAGTAAAGGTAATGATCACTTGATCAAGAAATGTCCTAAGTTAAAGGCCAAAGAGGGTAAGAAGAAAGAGGGTGGTTCCACTGCAAATGCCAGTTCCACTACAAATGCAGCCATTGTTGAGTCTTCTGTGAAAGGAGACTCTGATGCTGATGTTGATGTTGATGCAGAATGGGCTTTTAGTGTAGAGTGCACTTATAATCCTGCTGTCCATGATGCATGCATGTCAGTTGCTGCAGATTCACATGTGTGGTATTTCGATAGTGGTGCTACAAAGCACATTACCTCACATCGTGAATTCTTCACCTCTCTTGAGTCTGTCCCTCGTGGGAATTTAGTCACTTGTGCCAACAATGCCTCTTATCTGGTTCAGGGAGTTAGAAAGATTGTGCTTACTGCTGCAAATGGAAGTTCTTTCAGACTTGTTGATGCACTTTATGTACCTGGGATCAAAAAGAATCTTTTGCCTGTATAATGTAAGCTCATAGGACATTTATGACACTTTGTTGCCTCTTTTTAGTGGTGGAAGTTCGAATGTAAATTCCAATGAGGCAAATGTACAACCTATGGGGGTCTCTAAAAATGTTACAAATTAGCCTATAGCTGATGCATATGTACATGATGTACTTGATGAGGAAAGGCATGAAAATGAGCAAGTTAGAGGTATGCCAAAATGGCTGGTGCATACATTGCGTGATAGTAAATTGGATGCACCTTTGTCTAGTGGTACTCGTTCAGGCTCTGGCCATGCATCTTATGCATCAGATTGATATGCTTTGGATGTGTCTAGCTTACATGATGTTGAGGAACCTCTGTCTTTTGATGAAGCACAGAATTCAAAAAATTGGATGGCTGCCATGCAATCAGAATATGATGCACTTATAGAAAATGACACATGGACTTTATGTGATTTGCCTCTTGGCAAAAAGGCCATTGGTATGAAGTGGGTTTACAAGTTGAAACACAAGCCGGATGGTGAGATCGATCGCCATAAGGCTCGACTTGTTGCAAAGGGTTATGCACAAAAAAAAGGCATAGAGTATGAAGAGACTTTTGCTCCCACTTGTCGTATGACTACTATGCGTTTTCTATGTGCATTGGTAGCTCATTTTGGCTGGGATGTACATCAATTAGACATTGTTACTTCTTTCTTGAATGGGGACATATTTGAGGAAGTTTATGTAATGCAGTCTCGCGGTTTGGTCAACAAAGGACAAGAGGACAAAGTGTGCAGATGTAAGAAGGCTTTGTATGGGTTGAAGCAATCTCCTTGTGCTTGGTATGAGAAAGCTGACACTCATTTGGTCAAACAAGGCTTTCGTAACAGTCCAACAGAAAGCACATTGTATGTAAAGTGTGAGGGTGATGTACTTATCATTGTGGTTCTTTATGTAGATGATTTGCTAATCACTGGACCAAATGAGAGACATATTACTGAATTTAAGGCTGATTTGAATGCTACTTTCAAGATGAAATATTTGGGGCTATTGCAGCATTACTTGGGCATATAGTTTAAGCAGTGTGATGGTGGTATTGCCTTGTGTCAGAAAACTTAGAGACATTGCTATGTAAGTTTGGACTTGAAGATTGCAAACCTATTGCCACTCCCATGGAAATAGGTTTGAAGTTGAGTCTACATGATGTTTGTGATCGTGCATATGTCACTCTTTACCAAATTGTTGTTGGCTGCCTCATTTATGTATGCCATGAGGTTGGATATTTAGTTTGTAGTCTCACAGGTCAATAGATTTATCCATAGCCAAGGGTCTAAGCATTGGTAGGCTGTCAAGAGGATTTTCCGCTAGCTTAGTGGCACTTTACATCTTGGCTTGTTTTATCCCAAGGGGGGATCATTGCCGCCAAACTTTCATGCTTTTTTGGACTCAGATTGGGCTGGTTGTTTGACACGCAAGTGTCCACAAGTGGTTTTTGTTTCATGCTTGGAAGTTCATGTGGTATAATGGTTGAGCAAGAAGCGGGCCACTTCTAGTTGTGAGGCTGAGTAGAGGGCAGTCTTCACAGCTACGGTTGAGTGTGTATGGCTCAGACACCTTATGGCAGATTTGGGTGTTGGACAGGACACTGCCAACACTATCTACACTGACAGTTAGAGCGCATTGGCAGTTGCAAGAAACCCAGTTTTTCATGCTCGCACAAAGCACATTGAGGTGAATTACCACTATGTCAGGGAGAGGCTCTCAACAGGAGAGATCATCTTGGCTTATGTGCCAACACAAGACAACCTTGCAGATCTTTTCACAAAGGCATTTTCTTGTGAGAAGCTCAAAGTTTTCCACAAAGCTTTGGGCTTGCTCCCCTTTGTGAACTGATCATGTCCTCAGGGCATGGAACTTCCCTTTAATCATGTGCCAACTCTTGTTCACCGCATCACTCTAGGGGGGATTTGTTACCATATACATGTGGTAGTGATGTGTGTGAACACAAAATACACCCGGGGCATTTTTTCCCTCTGTAGGAGGTTTTTCCCCCTATGCATTGTATATACGCCCATCACTCTAGGGCTATCTATCTTTCCATTGCACACTAAGTAATATACTCTTAGTTGTCTGCCTTGAGCTTCCTTCATCTTCTCCAAGCTGTGTGCATTTCTCTGCAACCCTAATTCCAACATCCCTTTTTCCCAAGTTTTCTTTTAGGATTTTACATCTCATATGAATGCTCATGTTTATGTACCCTTTGTGGTTTTGGAGAGACTTGTTCTTGAACTAGCTCCTCATTTGAGGACAATATATCCTGGTTTTCAGTCATTCTATCATGGTCTCTTATCACCACTCTAAGTGTTATTAGTTTAAAATCAATGCTAGATGAGTGAGGAGAGGCGATTCCTTCAAGATAGTAGAATGGGATCTTATCTCTTGTTTTGGGCACATCCTTTTAAAACTCATTAGGAGCTTCTTGGAAATTGCTAGCTACATGGTCAATGCCACAACCTACACAATGCCTACGAATGTTTAGCCACATAGCTTTCTTCCTCTCCAACTACTCATTTAATTCTAATGGGAAAGATTTTAGCAGGTATGGAGCTAAGCATTTTGAGCATGTGACAAAGTTTATCTTGTGGGTCTTTTACTAGCTCTCTAGCTACACCATACCTTGTGCCAGCACTAGGGCTATTCTTGTCCTCTCTATAATACACATTTGTTCACACTAGAGGCAACTCCTTCCCTTTTGTTGTGATCTTGCATATAATGCAACCTATGATAGCTCTAGGAGATCTCGTGATTTGTCCAAAGTTGATAAAAACCACAACATATCTTTCCCTCTCTCTCTCTCTAGAGTTGGTGTAGTTTGCCATGGAAGCTTCGGACAGAACCTCCTTTGGGTCTTCTCCCTAGTCACCAAGGCAAAGCACTCTAAAGTGGGGGTGACAAAGTAATTCAAGGTTGCCAAACTCTATGATTTTTAAAAAACTACAGAGATTCCCAAGAAAGCAAGTATTCAAAATTATTGAAGTTGCCAAATCCTGGCATAACAAAGATTCAAGCAGTAGCATCGGCCTCATTGGCAACAAGCTCAAGGGAAATCTCAAATGAACAAAAAATCTTATAAGATATTTCGGGTTCTAGCGGTGAGAATAGACACGATCTTTTCCAAAAAATGTCTAAAAATAAACAAAGCTAGAAAGTTGGAGAATAGGTCCACATTAACATCAATGATTATCTCCAATTTTATGAATTAATTAGAAAGGCTTTTTAGTTTCATTTACGGTGGCTCATAAGTGGTTCCAAATTGTTCTTAATCAGTGGGGGGCTTTTTCAAGGTACTTCTTTTCTCTTGCTAGCACATCACCTAAACGCCATTGATTAGGACATTGATATGTGCCATACGTTTGATTTTGAAAATCTTGCACTAGTTCCACCTGCTGCTACCTTGCGACGGTACTCTCACGGAGGGTACCCACAAAGAAACTAGGATAGATGATATCAATAAATTGCTTGACATCCAAAAGTTTAGGAGACTACCACAATTGAATGCAAATGTCACTAAAATGTCTGATATGCTTGTGTAATTCAAACAACAGTCGGCCAAGGGCCAGGTTAGTGCAGCCTCAAGTTTTTGCAACCCCCATGGAGAGCACACCTGGTCTACTAGAGCAATGCTCTAATCTAGAGGGGTTTCACCTTCTCTTGCAAAGAGAGGTGGATGAATTGTTGAAAAATACCAAGTTACAATTTTTAGGGAAGAGGGGACGTAACACAACAAAGATAATGACATTTTTTGCATATTCATTTGGTATCCAAGTTGAGGTTAAAATTGTCTTGAATTTAATCACGTCGCAGGATTCATGAGTAAATAGGATGGGATTCATAATCTTAGATGCACTCCATATGCAATCAACGCACTACAAACGAGTCTAATACTAGAAGGCAAGGTCTACAAATGGATGTATCTCCAAGGAGAAGGGCCTCATACCACAATCATGGATAATATTCCAGGATGTGTTCACAAAAGATTTTTTGTCCATCAATGAAAAGGACAAAAAATTTCTCTGTATATAATAAGTGCTCTATGCGTCCGCATAAGACAATATTGGAGTATATTTCACACTATTGTGATATCATTCTCAATCTAGAAGGTCTTGATGACTTCTAGAAAGTGCGTGGGTTTATCCATGGGTTGACACCAGAGCTAAAGAAGCATGTCAAAACACAAGATCTCAAGACGCTTGAGGAGGCTATAGTGCAAGCACATATACACAATGAACCTGATGTGAAAGCATTGCATAACTCTCATGTGCCTGTACACTGGACATGGAGATTCACACACACAAAATGGGCACAATAAAAGAAAGTTTATAGTAGCTGCATCTAAGGCATCCAAGAAACCCAAGGGATCTAGGGGCCCTCTATCTCTAGTGAAGAGTTTGAGAAGTCTGAAAAAGAAAAATTATGTTTTTCATGTTTAGGGAGTGGACGTAGAAAAAAGGATCGTCCCAAGGGAAAAATTGCTGCCCAAGGTAAGGAGAAAGCACCTCTTGAGTCCTCCTCTTCTTTCTCCAATGTGGAAGTAACACACACCGAAGTGGTGCAGTGAGTGCTATATAACAGCCTCAATGTGGTAGCCAACCTTTGGTCTACATTAGTTGGTGCATATGCATGGGTCTATTCAAGGGCACAATGTGTGATGTTAATGAACTATGGTGCTTTCCACAATTTCATTAACTATAAGATAGTGAAACAGTGGAGGTTTCCCTAGGCTCTGAGTTCCCACCATTACAAGGTAATGATGATAAACCTCCATGATGCCAAGGTGTGGGATACTCAAGTGAAAGATGTGCTGCTGGAGATTCAAGGGTATCACATATCCTTGAATTTTCAAGTCATGAATATGGAGCGGGAAGATGTGGTCCTTAGTTAAGGGTTTTTACATAGTTTGAGATCATCACTCAAATGTATCTATGACATTTGTTAACCCTCACAGCACACGCGCACCCTATGATCTATAAATGTTGTATTATTTAGAGTCAGGTACCGGGCTTGTCGGACCAATAGGAACAGGGTAAGGGTGATAGCCGATAACATGCGCACTCTAACTGGAATATTCAAGGAGTTAGTTGGCTAAGTATGGGCGCCCAAGTGTGAATGGGGTGAGCTCATATAAAAGCCACTAAACCTAATTTTTACTCATTCTCTCATTGTGCAATAGAAGCCGCTCTTGCTCCATCTCCACCTTCTCCTTCACCATCTCCTTGTCTGTGTGTGTGTGTACGTGTGTGAGAGAGTGTGAGAGTGTGTGTGTGATCGAGCGTTGCGGCGGCACGACGGTGGCGAGGCGGTTGAGCGCGGCGTAGCGGCGTCTCCCTCTTCTTCGCGGCGCAGGAATCCTTCATTCGCAACTACGTAGGAAGGTGAGTGACACACCATTCTTCCTTGTGAGCTTGTCTGTTGTATGACTGTGTGCTAGGAGCCTTTGTGGCGCGCACACGGCACGTAGCAAGTCCCTAGCCGTGACATTTTTGGCGCCGCTGCCGGGGAGCTGCTGTGCGTGAAGCTCCAATGGCGACCTGTAAATTGTATTGAAGCTATTTTTTATGTAGGAAAGGCGCGGCTTAAGTTTGATTATTGTTGTTATGCAAAAACAGTAGAGAAAGACACAATGTTGTTGACTGCATTCAAGTTTTCTGTGTTCTGTTAAGCTCTGTTTTGCTAGTTCTATTAAGCTCAGATTTCAGCTTACACAGTTAGCATTTCTTGCGTTTCTGCGTTTTTTGCATTTTCTGGTTTGCACTGCACAGTTCTGTCAAGTTTCAATTGTCTGCATTTTCTTTGTTTTCTGGTTTGTGCACAGTTAGGCGCACAGTTAGTTAATTAAGTAGGTTAGTAATTAGGTGAACCATTGATTAGCAGGTCAGTAGGTAGGTGAGACAGTAAATAGTTAGGTGAGGTCAACGCGCACCAAAACGCATACCAAATAATATCCAAAAAAAAAAATTGAATTTTTTTAAAAAAAAAAATAAAAAAAATCAAAAAATAAAAACGTGAGTGAGGGGGGGGTTATAAAAACGGACGGGTTGGTTTGTATAAAAGTGAGATTGGGATCGGGATCATTTGACCCAGACCCAATCCCAATCTCAAGCCCAAGCTCAGGGTCTGTCTCTGTCTTATGATATAAGGTAGTCTCACTCCTATATATATAGGCTAGACTCACAAGGAGGGAGTGAGGAATGTGGGATAAGTCCTACACTCTCCTCTCCTTCATTGCACACTAGGACTTGCTATTTGGAGCCTAGTTCCCCAGCTAGGAAAAGACTGTTTCGGGCTTTTCTGGAGAAAAATAGAACCAAACGGTGGGCTGTAAAGCACAGCGCGTCCCTCCTAGCGATACGCTCGTTTCGAGCTATCACACGGCCCATTCCACGACACGCTCTAAAAAATCTAGCAAAAAAACAAACAAAAAACACGCAAAAAACTAGTCACAAGGCCTCCTAGAGCAGCGTTTTGACACCTTAGGGTATCAAAAGCACATGCACTTACGCTCTGGGCGGGTGCTAGAACACCAGCATATTGAGGGTGCCTCTGTTCATACGGACACCCATTATCCATCCACGATAGGCTCTAGACCCTCAACGGGGACACAAGGTAGCACCACCCAAGACCCTAAAATAGCCGCTAGTGATTCCTCCCCTGACTCAGAAATCATGGAAGCATACCCTACCCAAAACACTGAGAGAGAAGGCCATGCACCTCCCGAAGCTCCACAGCCTAGTACTAGGTTGTTTAGCCATTTCATGGAAACATTAGGTAGAGCTACTCGCTCGGAACCTGATGCAAATGAAGCACACGAAGGGGGTGGGGAAGTGGACTCTCTTTTCACATCGCACGTTGTCGAGAAAGTTGCGGTCTTGCCAGGAAAGCACCGGGCTTATGGCTGTGAGAGTTTGTGAGAGAACTCAACAAAAACTATATGAAGGAGTTAAACAATAGATACCATGAAGACTAGGGTTTGGAAAGAAGTGCAATCAAAGAAGACTCACTCTTTCTCTCTTGCATTCACACACACAAAGAAAAAACGCAAAAGAGAATGTCAAAACAATACGAAGATGAAAACATCAAGGCTATGGTCATATCGTATCATGGGTAATATGAAAGGGTTAATGGATGAGTTAATGGCATTCAATCTTGGCTGACCAAATAGGCTACGAATTGTTCTTTGGAATTGTAGTTTTGTGCTTACCATAATATATATATTTTGTCTAGTGATTGGGATTAATTGTGTGTACAAATCCTCTTGGTTCATAGCAAGATAACTATGCTTACATCAAAAGAAAAATTATAGTCTATGAGAGGTAGTATGATGGGATCCGGTGATAGAAGTATTTCATTAAGCCTTTCTGGGCCAAAGAGAAACACTATACATTGTTGAAAGTGTATTTTTCGGCTAATCCATACGTTAATTCTAATAGATCGTACAGAGTGAAGGCGATAGAAATGATCATCATGTGGGTTATTCATCTAGGATAGTATGTGAGAAATGTAGATATGAGAGAAGTGAAGAGATGAGAAGTTTCCCTCCCAAGCCCTATTCTTGCCCGTAGGCAATAAGGATACTGCGGGGAGAGATGTACCTGTAGCAAAGAGAACCTAGAGAGGATGAATTACTAAGAATGAGAGAGATAGGCTTGGTTAAGGAGATGAGATTAGATACATATATATATATATATATCTATATATATATATATATATATATATATGTTGGATTAGAGATGAAAATGAAAACAACAAGAAATCAAGAAAACATCAATGTAGAACACATCTTACTTGAAACCCTTCGGCACCATTATTGATGGGAGAGAGAAGAAGAGTGGATAATTCCACTTTGATTGATACACCAAGTGCAAGACCTTCTTTGATTAGAGTTGATCTTCCAAGGTTAGCTTGTTGCAAGAATGGCTAGTCTCCCTCTAGGAGAAAGTGTAGGCTTGGGCTTATGTTAATGGCTAAGTACAATTAGGAATTACTACTCACTCCCTCGAGAATTCCTCTCATCAATGGCTTGAATGCTTGAGTTCCTTCCAAGGAAGAAGAGGTTCCCTTTTATAGGTGAAGGGAACCCACAAGGGTTTACACAAGAAGAGAGGAGCCAGTGTGAACAGGAATTGGAAAAGTTGGAAATGAGCTGTCCCTGCATGATGTGGGCAGACTGGGGTCCAGTATTTTGATCATATCTCCTCAACCGTAGCTCCAAATAAAAAAATAAAAATATGGGCAGAAACTTCAGCTCATTAGCTACGATTTTCATTTTAAAATTATTCTCCAATTCGGATTGGAACCTTGTGTAAAAAATTCATCAAAATAGGGTCCATTTATGGCAGCAAAAGTCTTCATGTGGTCTCCTTAGCCTTGACTTTCATTTAATTCCCAAGGACACCTCATGCCATATGAAAGCATGACATTTCTCCTTGACAAAGTTTTGTAACCATGCTTGCAATAATGCATTAAAATAAGTGTATCTTTGAAATCATGCCACCTAGTGTCCCACTAGGATTTGATTCTCTCCTAGTAGCTATTTAAAAAGAAATATAAGAAAAGTATAAAAAATACATAGAATATATATATATTGGAGTTTACCCTAGATATAGGATCTAGCTAGGGTGTGAGATGATAATGAAATAGTAGAAATAAAGAATCAATGCTTTTTGCCCCAAGTTAAAGAGGCGGAGCTATTGACACTTTTCCCATAGTATTTTTTGATGGTAAAGTAAGAATACATTACCCTTGAGATAAATAATAAGATGAGATAGAAAGCTTATTTTTATACTTACATATGCATATGTACATTATAGGAAATATAATTATGTATCTAAAAAGTTACAAGATATCTCTTGTAGCATGTGTTCCCACTATGTACATGTCACAACATGCTATTCAAGATCCTTTCCTCCAAGACTTTCTTTAAATCTGTAGCAACCTCAATATCAGATTGTAGTTTATAAGTTGGGCCTTTTGTCTTACCTTTCATTGGCTCTTTCTTCTTTCCTGTTGTAGACTCCTCCATGAGTACTTCATGTGGAGATGCTCCTTGTGTTGAGGGTGTTTGAAAAGGCATTGAGTCGCTTCTTCCCCCACTTCTAGAATCTCTTTTTGATGGTCCTTCATCAGTATTCTCACGTCTGCGCTTCTCTTCTACAATTGCCTCATTTTGTTGGCATTTTGTAATGTAAGCATGCACTGACAATGAGTCCACTGGATCATTCCATCCTGTTTCTAGACGTATGCAATCACCTGCTTCATGTAGAATCTCTTTTGTAAGCTTTCCCTTTGTAGCTAATTGCATGACATTTGGCCAAATTTGACCATGATGGTCACTCACCTCTTCATCACAAAAATGTTCAATTTTTACTCCATAAGTAGCTGCCTCAACTGAAGAGGTGGCATGCTTGGTTGCCATATCTTCAACTAAGGTTTGCATTCCCCCCTTCCCAAAGTTAGTTCTCAAGGGTAGACCTGTCTCTCTTAAGTGGATTTTACCATCCTTAAAAAAGACAACATCTTTTGACAAAGCATCACTAAAATCATCACAATCCCTTCTTACATGGTCTGTACTATCACACCAAATACATCTATTAACAAACCCTTCTTTGGGCTGTTGTCTTTGCCTAGGAAGTGGCCCTGATGGTTGGCCTTTTTCTTCAAGCTTTGCAAACTTCACCTTCAAGTCACGCATTCCCTTCACAAGCTCATCTAGCATGGACTCATCAAACTTAGGAGCGATAAAAGTAGGCTTTACCATTTTGTCAGAAGTTGAGGTGGAAGGACTTGTAGTGTTTACTACCATCTTGTCCCTTCTTCTTTGTCGTTTGTCAAGCAGTGAGACAACACCTTCAACCTCATTCCAGTCGGTCTTTAGTCCTTGCTCAGCATCTTTATCTTCAAGAAGAAGCTCCAAATTTTCTTGAAACTCTTTACCTGCAGCTTGTAAGAAAAGATCTGTCTTCTCTGCATCTAGTGTGGCCCTTTCTGTCCTAGTGAGTTGTGCATAGCGCCGCTCAAATTCCCTAAGTAGCTCTGTTATTGATAGTCCTTGCTTTGGCTTGACTACCCATTCTAAGAATGTCCTTTTGGTCACTCTCTCAGAGTCCTCCATGAAATATTCCTCCTTTAAAGCTACTTTGAGTTCTTCCCAATTTCTCCCATGCCCATCTTTAATTGCCCTAACATGCTCCCTAATTTCTGGAGCAACAACTAGCTCAAAGCTTTGAATCATCTCACCTTCTGACACGCGATGCAGCTCCATCTCCTTCACATACTCGCGTAAGTACTTGGTTACATCTTTGCCATTGAACTGATCCATTCTGTTGACGACCGCTTGTATGGCCTTCGTTGCTGAAATCTCCCTTCTTTCAGTAGCATGTTGTTGTTGCATGAACATTGCAAATGCTTGAAACATTTGCATTGTGGCTGGGTCAAAATGCATACCCTGTTGCTCAACATGATCACCCATGGTTACCCACAAACTCTCACCCTAGCAGATTCGCGTCGGGTTCACCAAAAATATGTCGAGAAATTTGCGGTCTTGCCAGGAAAGCACTGTGCTTATGGCTGTGAGAGTTTGTGAGAGAACTCAACAAAAACTATATGAAGGAGTTAAACCATAGATGCCATGAAGACTAGGGTTTGGAAAGAAGTGCAATCAAAGAAGACTCACTCTTTCTCTCTTGCATTCACACACACAAAGAAAGAACGCAAAAGAGAATGTCAAAACAATACGAAGATGAAAACATCAAGGCTATGGTCATATCGTATCATGGGTAATATGAAAGGGTTAATGGATGAGTTAATGGAATTCAATCTTGGCTGACCAAATAGGCTACGAATTGTTCTTTGGAATTGTAGTTTTGTGCTTACCATAATATATATATTTTGTCTAGTGATTGGGATTAATTGTGTGTACAAATCCTCTTGGTTCATAGCAAGATAACTACGCTTACATCAAAAAAAAAATTATAGTCTATGAGAGGTAGTATGATGGGATCCGGTGATAGAAGTATTTCATTAAGCCTTTCTGGGCCAAAGAGAAACACTATACGTTGTTGAAAGTGTATTTTTCGGCTAATCCATACGTTAATTCTAATAGATCGTACAGAGTGAAAGCGATAGAAATGATCATCATGTGGGTTATTCATCTAGGATAGTATGTGAGAAATGTAGATATGAGAGAAGTGAAGAGATGAGAAGTTTCCCTCCCAAACCCTATTCTTGCCCGTAGGCAATAAGGATACTGCGGGGAGAGATGTACCTGTAGCAAAGAGAACCTAGAGAGGATGAATTACTAAGAATGAGAGAGATAGGCTTGGTTAAGGAGATGAGATTAGATACATATATATATATATATATCTATATATATATATATATATATGTTGGATTAGAGATGAAAATGAAAACAACAAGAAATCAAGAAAACATCAATGTAGAACACATCTTACTTGAAACCCTTCGGCACCATTATTGATGGGAGAGAGAAGAAGAGTGGATAATTCCACTTTGATTGATACACCAAGTGCAAGACCTTCTTTGATTAGAGTTGATCTTCCAAGGTTAGCTTGTTGCAAGAATGGCTAGTCTCCCTCTAGGAGAAAGTGTAGGCTTGGGCTTATGTTAATGGCTAAGTACAATTAGGAATTACTACTCACTCCCTCGAGAATTCCTCTCATCAATGGCTTGAATGCTTGAGTTCCTTCCAAGGAAGAAGAGGTTCCCTTTTATAGGTGAAGGGAACCCACAAGGGTTTACACAAGAAGAGAGGAGCCAGTGTGAACAGGAATTGGAAAAGTTGGAAATGAGCTGTCCCTGCATGATGTGGGCAGACTGGGGTCCAGTATTTTGATCATATCTCCTCAACCGTAGCTCCAAATAAAAAAATAAAAATATGGGCAGAAACTTCAGCTCATTAGCTACGATTTTCATTTTAAAATTATTCTCCAATTCGGATTGGAACCTTGTGTAAAAAATTCATCAAAATAGGGTCCATTTATGGCAGCAAAAGTCTTCATGTGGTCTCCTTAGCCTTGACTTTCATTTAATTCCCAAGGACACCTCATGCCATATGAAAGCATGACATTTCTCCTTGACAAAGTTTTGTAACCATGCTTGCAATAATGCATTAAAATAAGTGTATCTTTGAAATCATGCCACCTAGTGTCCCACTAGGATTTGATTCTCTCCTAGTAGCTATTTAAAAAGAAATATAAGAAAAGTATAAAAAATACATAGAATATATATATATTGGAGTTTACCCTAGATATAGGATCTAGCTAGGGTGTGAGATGATAATGAAATAGTAGAAATAAAGAATCAATGCTTTTTGCCCCAAGTTAAAGAGGCGGAGCTATTGACACTTTTCCCATAGTATTTTTTGATGGTAAAGTAAGAATACATTACCCTTGAGATAAATAATAAGATGAGATAGAAAGCTTATTTTTATACTTACATATGCATATGTACATTATAGGAAATATAATTATGTATCTAAAAAGTTACAAGATATCTCTTGTAGCATGTGTTCCCACTATGTACATGTCACAGCACGACATCCACCCCCTCTAAACCTGCACATCCTCCGGTATGTGCCAAATTATTTCTTTGTAAGATCAGCCCTCTTGTACATCTTCCTTGCTTTCATCTTCACTGGATGATTCCAGAGCTTCATTTTCACTTTGATCTTCACCTGTGTTTTGCTCTTCTTCCTCATCAGCATTTTTTGGATCATTGTCTCCTCTTCTCTTAAACATTTTGATCCTTTTTCCTGCAATGGGAATCTTTACTTCTGTGCCATCTAGTTCAGACAAGCTGTAAGTAGCATTTTCATACACATGTTTTACAACATATGGTCCAAACCATCTTTTTGAAAACTTACGCATGACTGTGTGTTGGTTATCAAGGCTACTATCATACACTAAAACCCAGTCACCTTTGTCAATTTCTTTGCTCCTGAGCCGATGTCGCTTATCAAAGTAGTCCTTGTTTTTCAATCTTGCATTTTTGAGTCGTTCTTTTGCAGCCTCAATGTCTCCAGGTCTTCTCTCTAGTTGCCTTATGCGCAATGCAAGGAGATCTTCCCTACTAAGCTCCTCTTGCCAAGGTAGTACATTCCATGTGGAAATTGTATCCTCAATCGGCATCACTGGCTTTTGACCATGCATTAGCTCCGTAGGCATGTAGCCAGTTACTGAGCTATGTGTTGTACGATCAGCCCATAAAGCGTATGGTAACAGTTTTGGCCACTCACCAACTCTTCCTTCGCAAGCCTTGGCCAAAGCTTTGATGATAGGAGGGTGCCCTCTTTCACTCTTTCCATTGCCTTCAGGGTTGTAAGCTGTAGTAAGAGAAAGCTTGATTCCTAATCTAGAAAAGAACTCCCTTGCTTCTTCGGCATCCAGTTCACCTCTGTCTGCAGTGATCTTTCCCACACAACCATAACGGCAAATCACCTCATCAAGAAGGAATTTGCACACAGCTTCTGTGGTTTTAGCTCTTAATGCTCTTCCTTCAACCTGATTAGTTAGGTCCTCTCGTGCAAGAACCAAGTACCTCATCTGCCAGAGTCCTAAAGGCATTGTGACTATATCCACAACCCATTTATAGTGCATGGCTAGTGGATATGTAGGGTGCAATCCATCACGATGTCGAACATTTGAATATATTTGACAAGTTACACATGACTCTACAAACTGAGATACATCTTTATACATACCCTTCCACCAGTATTTTTCTTTCAACTTGGAGAAGGTTGCCCACACACCCTTGTGTCTAGCCCATAGACTCTCATGAAACTCTTGCATGAGCTTTACTTGAGTCTCTTTTTTACATATAACCCTTTGTGGTGTAGCACCCTTTTGTTTAGGATGCTTCCACAAGTAACCATCCCTCAAAAAGTAACCATATGCTTTCCTGCGTATCCTCTTGAATTCATGTTCAGACCAATCATCCTGTTTTGTTAGAGTACTCAAGTAGCTTCCAATAAGAACCCAATCACCTTCATAAAGATCTTTCAAGAACAATTCAAGTGGATTAGTCATGTTGACATTGTTACCTTTGACATGAGAGATGGAATAGAACTTTGTGCCCACATCATCTCCCTCATCAATCATATGACTCATCTTCATACCTTGCCCTTGATAGCATATCTGCCATTGTATTGACTTTACCTGCAATGTGCTTAAACTCGGGATTTAAGGACTTAATGTAGGCAATCCACCGCAACATAGCAATGTCTGGTGTTGAGCAGCTTGTAATCATCCCAAGAAGTGGTAGACAATCTGTTTCTAAAACCACACATGCACCAATTAGGTACTCTTTTCCACTTTTCAAGGCTGTAACCATACCCCATAACTCTCTCTTTATCTGTGGATAGTTTCTTTGGCGAGCACTTAGTACCTTTGCTCCAAATCTTACCACATACCTGTGTCCTTCTTTGTCATCTTGCCCTATTGCCCATCCAATCCCTGTAGGACTGGTATCTACTGTCACAATCACTGGCCTTTGACACTCATAGTCTACCTTTCTCAAAGTCGTTGCTGACTGGAGTAACTCCTTTAGCTTTTTCATGGATTTTACATGTGCTTCTGTCCATTTAAACTTTTGATTCTTTCTAAGCAGCTGATAAAGAGGATCGATCAGCTACATGCGCATAATGTGTAATCCAAATAACATAGAAGACACATGCTCCCAGAAACCTTCTAACCTCAGTGATGCTAGTGCATGTTTGTTTCATTCTTTGGATGGCATCTACCTTTGATGGACAAGGTTTCCTACCATATGGCCCGCACATGTGCCCCACAATGAGCACTTCTTTGACACCAAACATAGACTTTTTCCCTGACAATGTAAGATTCACTTCTTCCAACCTAGACAAAATTTTATCACAATCATTTATGTGATTTACCACAAACCTGCGACATCCCTTGAGATCCAAAGCTTCATCTTTGTCACTTTCTTCACATCCTTTGATAGGCAAATCATCAATGAAAGGCATTGTGATTTGAGGAATAAAGTCACGTAAGACCTTATTCATCCCATTCATCATATGTGCAACCGAGTTGGTTGCTCCCTGTGGCAAGGTACACATCCTTACCAAACCCAAAGGTGTCCTCATGGTTGTCAAGTCTCTGCTTTCGATTGCAAGCTGAAATTGATCATACCCTGAGTAGAGATCCCCCATTGAGTAGATTGCCCTCCCTGCAAACGCCTGTGCAAATTCATCCACAATTGGACCTGTTCCTACATTTCTAATTGTCACCTTGTTCACTGGTTGCATATCTTGGATGAAGCGTAGAGAACCATTCTTCTTTGGAACTATGAACCACCTGTTTGAGTATGGAGCACAAGAAGGCTCCAAGATTCCCATTTTGATTTTCTCATTTAGTAGCTCTACTAACTTTGGCAAATGAGCCTTTGGAACCGGAATAGACCGCAGATTCCAAGGCACATGAGGTATTGTGAAAATTACCATAGGAGCTACAATATAAGGATCAACACATCCTATCTCATGTGGCTCAAATGCAAAAGCCTTACCATGCTTTGAAAGCATTTCTTTGAAGCACTTTGTCTCCTCCTGTGTTAGAAACTCCTTGCAACCAATCTGCAACTCTTGAAAAGACTCCTTTGTGAAGGTATGCCCGATCTTTTTAGGATTCCGCAAACTTGGTTGTAAAGAAGCCTGTTCAATCTTTTCCGTGTTGTTGGGTGGTAAGGGTGAAGCTACTGGTTTCACCTTCTTTGCTACACTCTTGTATTTAGTTTCAACATGGACTTCTGGGCCTACTGTTTGGCTTTCTTTAAAGGCTTCTATTACTTGATACATTTCCATAGAGCAAACTTCCACAACTTCATTTTCAAGATGCAAACTAGACCTCATTATAGCATCAAGCTCACCCATAGTATCTACAAAAGAAACTTGCTCACACAAACCCAAAACATTTTCAGTAGGCTCTAGCAACCCACTCTTTTTCATGCCTATTTGTACATTATGCACATATTGCTTCTCACATCTCTTCAAATCTTCAAGTTTTGTAAAACATACTGATCCATTCTTTGTTACCAAGGAGCTCGTTGAAAATGCTTCACCTATTTTTGGATCAGGCGAGACCCTTTTTCTTTCTGTACCACTGCAATCCCGCTTTACAATGGTACTTGGCCAAAACCCATCATTTCTCTATGATCATGAAACTCTTTGCTTACCTTTGGTAGAGGATGTTCTCTGAGGTTGTCACGATTTCTTTCATGGTTTACACAGACTGTGAGAAATTGGAGAGCTCGTTTACCATCTTTGCTACGTATTCTAGCATATGCTGAACCATCGTCCATAACCTTTGTTTCCATTCGAACTCCCACAATGTAGGGTTGTCCAAGGATGAGATGATATGAAGATGTATCCTGTACAAAGAAGTTTTGGTCAATCTTTACATCACCTATTGTCACCTTCACACCTGGACATGCCGCATACAATTCACCGGACGAATTGTTTGCCACTTTTACCATCCAACCATGATCTGTGTCCATTGGCCATTTGCACTTGTTGTAGAGACTCTTTGACATTATGTTTATTTCTGAACCATGGTCAATCAAGGCAACAAATGGCTCTTCAAGATCACCTACCTTGACCAAAGTTTCTGTAGTAGCCCTTGCCCAATGAATTCTTGAATAGTAACTCCTAGGAATATCTTCAACTTCTTCATCATCATTTGAGAAATGCACTTGCTTCACTCTCCCACTAGATTGGTAGCATCCTACCACAGCTCCATCATTCTCCTTATTTTGCAGTTGCATCCCTTGTGTCTTTGAGGTTTCCCCTTCAACCAGTGGACGAGAAACTTCAGCAAGGGTTTGCCTTTTTCTCTTGATGATGTCAATGATCTCCTCATGGAATTCACGCTTTGCAATGCCAAGAACTTCTCCCAGAGTAAACTCAATCTTGCTATTCAAGATCCTTTCCTCCAAGACTTTCTTTAAATCTGTAGCAACCTCAATATCAGATTGTAGTTTATAAGTTGGGCCTTTTGTCTTACCTTTCATTGGCTCTTTCTTCTTTCCTGTTGTAGACTCCTCCATGAGTACTTCATGTGGAGATGCTCCTTGTGTTGAGGGTGTTTGAAAAGGCATTGAGTCGCTTCTTCCCCCACTTCTAGAATCTCTTTTTGATGGTCCTTCATCAGTATTCTCACGTCTGCGCTTCTCTTCTACAATTGCCTCATTTTGTTGGCATTTTGTAATGTAAGCATGCACTGACAATGAGTCCACTGGATCATTCCATCCTGTTTCTAGACGTATGCAATCACCTGCTTCATGTAGAATCTCTTTTGTAAGCTTTCCCTTTGTAGCTAATTGCATGACATTTGGCCAAATTTGACCATGATGGTCACTCACCTCTTCATCACAAAAATGTTCAATTTTTACTCCATAAGTAGCTGCCTCAACTGAAGAGGTGGCATGCTTGGTTGCCATATCTTCAACTAAGGTTTGCATTCCCCCCTTCCCAAAGTTAGTTCTCAAGGGTAGACCTGTCTCTCTTAAGTGGATTTTACCATCCTTAAAAAAGACAACATCTTTTGACAAAGCATCACTAAAATCATCACAATCCCTTCTTACATGGTCTGTACTATCACACCAAATACATCTATTAACAAACCCTTCTTTGGGCTGTTGTCTTTGCCTAGGAAGTGGCCCTGATGGTTGGCCTTTTTCTTCAAGCTTTGCAAACTTCACCTTCAAGTCACGCATTCCCTTCACAAGCTCATCTAGCATGGACTCATCAAACTTAGGAGCGATAAAAGTAGGCTTTACCATTTTGTCAGAAGTTGAGGTGGAAGGACTTGTAGTGTTTACTACCATCTTGTCCCTTCTTCTTTGTCGTTTGTCAAGCAGTGAGACAACACCTTCAACCTCATTCCAGTCGGTCTTTAGTCCTTGCTCAGCATCTTTATCTTCAAGAAGAAGCTCCAAATTTTCTTGAAACTCTTTACCTGCAGCTTGTAAGAAAAGATCTGTCTTCTCTGCATCTAGTGTGGCCCTTTCTGTCCTAGTGAGTTGTGCATAGCGCCGCTCAAATTCCCTAAGTAGCTCTGTTATTGATAGTCCTTGCTTTGGCTTGACTACCCATTCTAAGAATGTCCTTTTGGTCACTCTCTCAGAGTCCTCCATGAAATATTCCTCCTTTAAAGCTACTTTGAGTTCTTCCCAATTTCTCCCATGCCCATCTTTAATTGCCCTAACATGCTCCCTAATTTCTGGAGCAACAACTAGCTCAAAGCTTTGAATCATCTCACCTTCTGACACGCGATGCAGCTCCATCTCCTTCACATACTCGCGTAAGTACTTGGTTACATCTTTGCCATTGAACTGATCCATTCTGTTGACGACCGCTTGTATGGCCTTCGTTGCTGAAATCTCCCTTCTTTCAGTAGCATGTTGTTGTTGCATGAACATTGCAAATGCTTGAAACATTTGCATTGTGGCTGGGTCAAAATGCATACCCTGTTGCTCAACATGATCACCCATGGTTACCCACAAACTCTCACCCTAGCAGATTCGCGTCGGGTTCACCAAAAATATGTCGAGAAATTTGCGGTCTTGCCAGGAAAGCACTGTGCTTATGGCTGTGAGAGTTTGTGAGAGAACTCAACAAAAACTATATGAAGGAGTTAAACCATAGATGCCATGAAGACTAGGGTTTGGAAAGAAGTGCAATCAAAGAAGACTCACTCTTTCTCTCTTGCATTCACACACACAAAGAAAGAACGCAAAAGAGAATGTCAAAACAATACGAAGATGAAAACATCAAGGCTATGGTCATATCGTATCATGGGTAATATGAAAGGGTTAATGGATGAGTTAATGGAATTCAATCTTGGCTGACCAAATAGGCTACGAATTGTTCTTTGGAATTGTAGTTTTGTGCTTACCATAATATATATATTTTGTCTAGTGATTGGGATTAATTGTGTGTACAAATCCTCTTGGTTCATAGCAAGATAACTACGCTTACATCAAAAAAAAAATTATAGTCTATGAGAGGTAGTATGATGGGATCCGGTGATAGAAGTATTTCATTAAGCCTTTCTGGGCCAAAGAGAAACACTATACGTTGTTGAAAGTGTATTTTTCGGCTAATCCATACGTTAATTCTAATAGATCGTACAGAGTGAAAGCGATAGAAATGATCATCATGTGGGTTATTCATCTAGGATAGTATGTGAGAAATGTAGATATGAGAGAAGTGAAGAGATGAGAAGTTTCCCTCCCAAACCCTATTCTTGCCCGTAGGCAATAAGGATACTGCGGGGAGAGATGTACCTGTAGCAAAGAGAACCTAGAGAGGATGAATTACTAAGAATGAGAGAGATAGGCTTGGTTAAGGAGATGAGATTAGATACATATATATATATATATATCTATATATATATATATATATATGTTGGATTAGAGATGAAAATGAAAACAACAAGAAATCAAGAAAACATCAATGTAGAACACATCTTACTTGAAACCCTTCGGCACCATTATTGATGGGAGAGAGAAGAAGAGTGGATAATTCCACTTTGATTGATACACCAAGTGCAAGACCTTCTTTGATTAGAGTTGATCTTCCAAGGTTAGCTTGTTGCAAGAATGGCTAGTCTCCCTCTAGGAGAAAGTGTAGGCTTGGGCTTATGTTAATGGCTAAGTACAATTAGGAATTACTACTCACTCCCTCGAGAATTCCTCTCATCAATGGCTTGAATGCTTGAGTTCCTTCCAAGGAAGAAGAGGTTCCCTTTTATAGGTGAAGGGAACCCACAAGGGTTTACACAAGAAGAGAGGAGCCAGTGTGAACAGGAATTGGAAAAGTTGGAAATGAGCTGTCCCTGCATGATGTGGGCAGACTAGGGTCCAGTATTTTGATCATATCTCCTCAACCGTAGCTCCAAATAAAAAAATAAAAATATGGGCAGAAACTTCAGCTCATTAGCTACGATTTTCATTTTAAAATTATTCTCCAATTCGGATTGGAACCTTGTGTAAAAAATTCATCAAAATAGGGTCCATTTATGGCAGCAAAAGTCTTCATGTGGTCTCCTTAGCCTTGACTTTCATTTAATTCCCAAGGACACCTCATGCCATATGAAAGCATGACATTTCTCCTTGACAAAGTTTTGTAACCATGCTTGCAATAATGCATTAAAATAAGTGTATCTTTGAAATCATGCCACCTAGTGTCCCACTAGGATTTGATTCTCTCCTAGTAGCTATTTAAAAAGAAATATAAGAAAAGTATAAAAAATACATAGAATATATATATATTGGAGTTTACCCTAGATATAGGATCTAGCTAGGGTGTGAGATGATAATGAAATAGTAGAAATAAAGAATCAATGCTTTTTGCCCCAAGTTAAAGAGGCGGAGCTATTGACACTTTTCCCATAGTATTTTTTGATGGTAAAGTAAGAATACATTACCCTTGAGATAAATAATAAGATGAGATAGAAAGCTTATTTTTATACTTACATATGCATATGTACATTATAGGAAATATAATTATGTATCTAAAAAGTTACAAGATATCTCTTGTAGCATGTGTTCCCACTATGTACATGTCACAGCACGACAACGTGGACCCCACACCCCCAAAGAGTGTCCATGTGGATATCTTGCCAACTTCTTACCAAGAAGGCCCTGTTGAGCTGCCTCCTTCAGAAGTTCCCTCTAGAGTACCGTTGGTGACAAGTAAAACCACGGGGAGCAACATCGCTTCTACCTCACAAGAAACCGTTAACACGTCGACTCTAGAAGGATTGTTCATTAATGATCATTGGACATACGACCTCCACACTGAGGTGTTGACGGATCTACACTCTGGCCACGCCTACCATGTAGGATGGATAGAGATTGTACAATCCACCTCTAGTGCCACGAGCATCGAAGATCAACAGAAAATGATCTGTAATGTTATCCATGGCATTATTCAATCAGAAAGGCAAAACCGAGGGGTAAATATACTCTCAACTGGCCCCATGAGATTTCTGGATACGAGCAAGGCTTAACAGCCTACTCTATCACAAATGGAGACTCCTCTAATGAGTCCCATGGACCCATCTTATGTCATTTCACCTGGGGTCTCTATGCAATCTGAGCCTCCGAGCGACAACATTAGCTTCCCTAACTTGGCTCAACCCTCTATTAAGGAAAACACAGTGCTCACTCCAGGGATAGACCTGACAGAGAATGTACCGATGACATCTACGGTTAGCGCAGTGCCACTACCTAGTGTCGTAGTACCTAATATGGGGCCTCGACCGTATGTGCCTCTAGCCCCTTATGCACACATGGCCCCCACACCTCCAATTGTACCACTTGTTTATGATCCTTGAGTGCCGCTCTCTAGCCCTTATCCGAGTGGACATATGCCCGGTTATGTTCCATATCCTACATCATCCACACATATGCCAAGACCGGTACCCGTCCCTCTCCCACATATGATTCCAAGAGTACCTCCACCGGTCCTGCCTCCTCACATAGGTGACTTGGCAGCGTTTTCTCAAACCATAGGTCGATCTATCGCGGAAAATATGCGTCATGCATCTGATAGAGAGCCTAGAAGTAAGGCAGTACAAAATGCCAAACTCACGCAAAAATTCAATGGGGACGAAGATGCTAGAAAACACATTGAAGTGTTTGAACAAGTATGTGATTCCTGAGGGGAACGCAACGAACTACATAAGTGCAATGCCTTAAGCTTGACATTAAGTGGGAAGGCTGGAGATTGGTATAGAACCCTAAGGGTGGACGAGAAAACAATCTACCCTACCCTTCGAAGGTTGTTTCTAAAGGAGTACATACGAGAAGGTGTGCTTTGGGGTGTAGCATCTCAGCTACAGAAGGACGAACGTAAGGAAGGAGAGTCAGTAAGGGACTTCATTAGTCGTCTAAAGCACTTAAACTCTCGCTGCCCTGTAAATGAGCGCTTCAACAATAACCAACTGCTTGATCGATTCATTCGAGGGTTGAGGAATGAAGGAATCTATAATGGACTAGTGATTAGAGGTATCACAACCTGGGAAGATGTCACTGCCAATGCAATCCAATTAGAGGACAACTTGATGATAGCAGGCATGAGGGTGTCTATTGACACGAGATCCACTAGCTCACAAGCCATTGAGTATGAACCCATGACTGCAAAGCCCATTGCCAATGAGCCAAAGGTATTTGAGACATTCTTGACAGACCTCACCAAGGCAATCCAAGAGTCTCTTAAGGATAATCGACCCCCTCAAAATAGTCACATGTATCCAAGAAGGGAGCAACAATGGTATTCCATTTGCTTAGGTCCACATAGCACTAGTGAATGCCCTACGTTTAGAGTAAAATTTAATGGAACTTGCAACGCATGTGGTAGGTATGGTCACCAAGCTAAGGATTGTTTAATGATCAAACGTATGATGGCAAATAGACCACCTGTAGCCTGGACGGATGCGCCTCGAGCTCCTGTATTGATGCCTGCTCCACCTGTTGAGCAACTACCGCAACACATGGTCCCTAGATCTCAAAATGTTGTACAAGCTACACCGCTACCACCTCCTGTGCTAGGACCGCAGCCCCCGCATCCAAGAGTCGCCCCTATGAACCAAGTGGGTTGCGAGCCATCTAATGCTTATACAGATGGCTGTGAGGAGGAAATAGACACTAGTATTGCCTACGGACTTGATACATTGGAAGAGTGTCCTATATACTACATGGAAGATTGTTGGGGGCAAGTCAAGCCGGTTTATCAAGCTGCTGCTCTCGCATCCAGAGGTCAAAATATCAACACCCAGGCTAGGAGGCCACCTCTTCAATGCTACGAGTGTGGTGGACCACATCGGGCAGCGGAGTGCCCTATTAGGCTGCAAAAGAATGCTGCACAGATGCAAATGAATCAAGGGAGCACATCTGCAATGCCAATACTCACATGTAATTGTTGTGGCATAGATCACTTGATTGCCCAATGCCCCTATAACCCAAATGCGCCTAAAATCACACCCCTAAATTTGGTCAAAATTGCTAGTGTGACATCGCCAATACCACCCGTCGCACCCGCTTATGCGATTACACGGTCCATGCTTCAAGGGCCAGGCCATATCCTCGAAGAGAGAGATACCGCGTCAGTTATCCAAGCAAAGAAAAAGAAGACACGAAGGAAGAGGTCGCAGAATACGGGAAATTCAAAGCCAAGTTCCAAAACAAACATAGGAACATGAGATGACCCCGTGTATATGAATGACCTCGAGGATGATTCAGATTCAATCGAGACAATGGAGACTAGAACCAATACCACAAAGGGAAAGACCCACAAAGAAAACCGTAACATGGAACCAAATGAAAACCGAATAAGAGAAAACCATAAAGAGCCTCTGAAAACACCACAAGTGTTTCCAAATCCAATCCAAGACCCCCAAGATAAACCGTAGGGGCAAAAAGGGAAGAATCGTAAAAAGAAGATTGGGACGTACCCAAACCCAGTAGACGAGATTGGGCAGGTGAAACATCTAAGAGGTTTAGTGGAGGAGACTCAAAGGAAACTAGAACCAGAACCCATGCATGTCAAAATTTATGACACAGCGTTTCCCACGCAAGTTCATCCACCCCACATGAACCATAGACCGTTAGCCATACCTAGTATCATCCAAGAAGGGAGTGAGGACGGGACATCAGAAAGTGAGCATACACCTTTCTTGTTGGAAAGGATGTTTAACGAAGGAATACATGATCCCATTGAGGAATATGAGATTCCATCCTCACCAGCTCCTAGTCAAGGAACTACACCCTGCAAAATGCCAATGAATGTTGCCAAACTAGTGGACTTCATGTCTTCTGAGGTCCGAACCACGATCATAGCAAAGCACTTCGAGCATTCCTTAACGGAGAGCTACAAACGGGATTACCGCAGTTTGCGCAACCAAATAGGCCTGACTCAATTATGATTGATGAGGAAAATCATGTGCAATCACTTGACTTAGATGGACACGAGTCTGTGATCAAGGTACCCATTAACAAATTAGGGAAATATTTTGAAGGCGACGAGTCTAATGCGACCCTACCCATCACTACCAAGGGATTAACTATAAAGGGAATTCTTGATGGTGGTGCGGGAGTTAGCATCGTTACAAAAGATTGTTGGGAATCCATGGGAAAACCCCGCCTCAGTGTTACTAACATTGTGGTAAAGATGGCAAATGGTACCATAGCCAAACCTATGGGGATGCTCAAGGATATTAAGATCAAAGTTCTAGGACACAAGGTACGACATACGTTCATTGTAATGGATTTCTCTAAACACCTTATGTCATATGAAATGATTTTAGGACGACCATTTATGAGGGAAGCACAAATAGTTCATGATTGGTCTAAAAATCATGTCTATTTGCAATTCCAAGACTCTGTCCTTAGAGTGGATTTGGTGACTGGTAAGGTACACCCCTTAGGGAGTAAAACCATTATTGATCATCGCTCTGACACCACAGTTCACTTGGACCCACTACAATATTGTTACACTTGTAAGAAGGATACAGACATTGGCCAAGATTCTCCTTACATGGATGTGTTACCGGGTATGGCGGAATCAGACAACGTAGACTGGGTACACCTAGCTGCAACCATAGATACCTGGGGAAATAGAGGAACCACTTGGGTCACACTAGAGGGGGAAGAGGTACCACAAATTGCATCTCTGAACATGATAGGTGCCATACATGCATCTTCTAAGGGCAAGGCAATTGTAGACCAATCTGACAGTGACACCGATAGCTCAATAGAAGACTTTGACCAACATGACTCAGACATGGACTCCTAGAGTGAAACGGATTCTGAATCTCATGAATTAGAGAGTGGAGCAAGTTCAGAGTCAAAACATTCGGAAGGACCGAGCACATCAACCGATGATAGCTCCTCCGAGAGTGAAGAGGACACCAACGAGGACTCCTTTAGTGAGCCAGATCTAAATGCAAATCAAAAGCAGGTCTCAAATAAGAAAAGGAAAAACTTTTAGAGGCGTCGATATCGAGCCAATGTACGTGCTAGGATAAAAAAGAAGAGATCCTCAGCAGAATGGCTCAGTTATATAGGAGCATGTGATGCTCATCGAAAATTGGTAGACGATTGGGGTGAATATCTCCAAAATGTTATGTGGTGTAGACCACGACCCCATGACATAGCCCAATTAGAGATCATAGACAAGCCAAAGTTGAGCCGCACTGCAAGGAGGCGTCAAAACCAAGAGTTAGCTCGACAACACAAGAAAGCAGAAATGGAAGCACAGACCAAAGCACAACCAGAATCCACAGACTTGCATCCTGCACCAGAACATTTCAAATCTTACACCACAGGGGAAGCAAAGGTTGTGTACACAAAAGCCCAAAGAATACCTATCGATGGGAATAATGGAATCTATGATGGTCCGGAAATAGTTAAAGAAATAGAATTAGCCGGCCCCGATGAAGAATCAAAACCTGTTTTTATTGCCCAAGACCTCACAGAAGTTGAAGAGGCGGTCCTCAAAGAGCTTCTCAAGGAATTCAAGGACATATTCGCTTGGACATACCATGATATGAAAGGTGTTCCACCTTCTGTGGTCCAACATACAATCCCTATGATTAGCACTGCGAAGCCCGTACAACAAAGACCCTACCCGATGAATCCTAAGTACGCAAAGATCATTCAAGAAGAACTACAAAAGCTTATCAAATGTGGGTTCATATATCCTATTGAACACTCTGAATGGGTGTCTCCAATAGTTATCGTGCCAAAAAATAATGGGAAACTCAGGGTGTGCGTGGACCTCAAAAAAGTTAATGCAGCTACTAGAAGAGACCATTACCCCCTACCATATTCCGAACATGTACTTGAAAGAGTTGCAGGCAAGGAAGCTTATAGCTTTCTAGATGGGTACTCAGGCTACAACCAACTCACGATAGCGCTAGAGGACCAAGCTAAAACTGCCTTCATCACAGAATTTGGCGTGTTTGCATTTCGTGTGATGGATTTTGGCTTAACAAATGCCCCTGCTACATTCCAACAATTAATAAACACTGCTTTTAAAGAATATTTGAGAGAGTTTTGTGAAGCTTTCTTAGACGACCTTTGTGTTTACTCTTCTTGGAAAGAACATCTATCATGTTTGCGGAAGGTGTTTGAAAAGTGTAGGTTATATCGTATCTCATTGAACCCGTTCAAATGCCAATTTTGGGTCAAGCATGGAGTTATTTTAGGGCATATAGTATCTAAGAATGGTATCTCAACCGATGAGAGCAAAATTAAAGTGATTCTAGAGTTACCACCACCAACCAATTACAAGGGAGTTCAAAGGTTCATGGGACACGTGGGTTATTATCGACGGTTTATTTTATTTTTCGCTGAGATAGCACGTCCTTTGTACAAGCTTCTCATTGAATTTAAATGGACTGAAGAGTGTGACCAGGCCTATGAACAATTGAAGAAAACACTAGCAAGTGCTCCGATTTTAAGGACACCTAACTGGGATGTCATTTTCCATGTGCATATTGATGCATCAAACTTTGCTACTAGGTGTGTTCTCACTCAACCAGGAGAACATAAATTGGACTATCCCATTAGCTTTGCAAGCCGTCAATTGAACGATGCTGAAAGGAACTACACCACTACAGAGCGAGAAGGTTTAGCAATGATTTATGCAGTAAAGAAATTTCGCTACTACCTTCTGGCAAACAAATTTGTATTTTATGTGGATCATCAAGCGTTGCTGTATGTGGTAAACAAGCCATGCTCCACAGGAAGAATCACACGATGGTTGTTAATTCTTCTGGAGTTTGATTTCACGATTGTAGTGAGACCCGGTAAAAGACACGTCATGGCTGATCATTTGTCTCGCATACCCAATGGTGAAGCCCCTACAGGAGTTGATGATGAATTACCCGATAATTCCCTATTCATAGTTGAGACTATGCCTGAATGGAGTGAGAACATTGTTAACTTTTTAGTTAATGGTTTTCCACCCAAAGAACTTCGTAAGGATATCGCTCGAAGGCTAGTAAAAGAATGTGAACCTATTGTTTGATTGCCGGAACTCTGTATAGACTAGGCAAGGACTATATTCTTAGGCGTTGTGCCCGCGAGGATGAATATTTGTATATCTTGCAAGAAGCACATATGGGCATAGCAGGAGGAAATTTTTCAGGAGACCTGACTGCTAGAAAGGTGTTGCAATCAGGCTATTGGTGGCCAACTTTATTTAAGGATGCATCACTTTTTACAAAAGGGTGTGATGAGTGCCAACGTTACAAGACCACACAACGCAAAGACAGAATGCCCTTACATCCTATTAAAGTAACCCAACCATTTGAAAAATGGGGCTTAGACTTTGTAGGTCCAATTAGTCCCGCAGCTCGCAACACTCAATCTCGATATATTCTAGTTGCTACGGACTATGTAACAAAGTGGGCTGAAGCTAAGGCTTCACAAAAAGCTGACGCGAGGACAACAACTAAGTTTCTTTTTGAGAACATTATCACAAGATTTGGTTGCCCTTTTGAAATTGTTAGTGATAATGGTACCCATTTTATAAATGAGGTAATAAGAGAGCTTACCACGACCTTTATGATATCCCACCATAAGTCTACACCTTATTACCCGCAAGCTAATGGACAAGCCGAGAGCACCAACAAGACTCTAATCTCTATTTTAACCAAGACGGTAGAAGCTCATCACACTGATTGGGATTTGAAGTTGACATCTGCTCTATGGGCTTATCGTACTGCTTATAAAGTGGCTATTAATTGTACGCCATTCAAAATGGTATACGGCCAAGAAGCAGTTATGCCTTGGGAGTTTGTCATTCCTAGTCTTAGGGTAGCTTCGCAAGAAGGATGGAATGGTAACCCCTTAACCGAGCATTTGTATATCTTAGAAAAACTAGATGAAGAGAGACAGTTGGCTATGCAAAATGCTCTTGTGGAAAAGGATAGGAGAAAGAAGTGGTTTGATCGCCATGTGAAGAACAAGGACATCAAAGTTGGTGATAAAGTCCTTATGTATGGAGTACGTAAAGAGAAGAAAAAGTTGAAATATGCTGGTAAAGGACCATATAGAGTATGTGAAATTACCCCACAAGGTACCCTTCGTGTGGAAACTCTTGATGGAGTTGAAACCATTGGATTCCTCAATGGGAGTAAATTCAAAAGATATTATGATCCTTTAAGCCAAGAAGAACTACGGGCCATTCATCAAAAGAAGGCCGCCAAAGCACAAACCGAGTTAACACTAGGTTGGTAATGGGACACTTTTATGTCCTGGGACACTTTTATGTCCTATTAAGTGACCATTTTCCTTGAATTATATCAAGAGTTTCAAAATGGATTTTGAGGTGCTATCTATCTAGAAATTTGTCTCATGAGCTGAAAAAAACTTGACATTTTTTTGGAATATCAATTCCATCTTTAACCTTGTCCTTGCACAACATTTCACAACCTAAACTGTGTGAAAAAACGGGTCGATTTTTGGCTTTTTTAAACTTTTTGCTACTATACCACTCTAGAATTCATGTTTGTGAGGTCTATAATGCTAGAGAACTATCTTTAGTAGTCCTCAACATGTCCTGATGCTTCTAGGGAGAAATAAATGTTAAAGTTGTAAGTTATGACCAAATTACAAAAATTGACAAATCCTGTTTTTTAGCCAATTTTAGCTCTTCTATGATTTTTTTGGTAGCTTTCATGATATCCAAATGTAGTTTTGATTTTCTATGTCCCATATTGTAACATGAAGCTAATATTCCTTGAGTTTTGGGGCACCTAATACCCTATTTTTCATAGTACACAACGATGGTTGATTTTTTCTATTATAGAAGAAAACGAAACATTCTAGTATATCAAGTATAGTTTTTGCACTATTGCTAGTTTCTTGTGACAACTATATGTATTTTGTAGGTAGTAACCATATCTAGTCATAAGGATCAAATTTGGCTAGATATTCAATAGTTTCTATGGGATTCTACAACTCATAATGTTGAACCCAGTTTTTTCATGTTTGCTATATTTAGCACTTCATCTTTGTCCCCAAGATTCCCCTTGGTAAGAGATGTATTATTCTTTTGACATGCTCCATGGATCCTTATGAACCTAAAGGACAATAGGGAACTAAGAAAACGTGCATATATTATTTGTATTCAGCGTGGCTATAGAAAATTTGATGATAGGTTTGCAGAATGGTAAAAATTCAACTTTTTTGTACCTATTTCTTTTGGCAAAACAAAAAATAGTGAGTGAGAAGCAATCATATGTTCTGATCACCAACCCATTGAAGTTAACTAGGGAATTTATCTCAAGTCCTACAAAAATCCCTAATCTTATTTTTATACAAAAAAACGTAAGAAATGACTGTTTGGATGAAAATGTAATGGTCCATCAACTTTGGAGGCTTGGTGTGACCAAAAGATGAGAAATTTTACAAGTCTCTTATTTTTTCCATGTGTAGTAGGCCTTGAACTATAACCTCATGAAACGATTTTACAAAATGAGTGGATCTACTATGGTTTTGGAGGTTTTTTTCAAAACCCTGAAAGGACACTTTTATGTCCTGTTAGGTTACCAACCTAGTGTTAAAGAAGATACAAGCTCAAGCTGAGGCTAAGGAGCGACAACAACGTATAAGACAAAAACGAGAGGCTAACCTTGGAGTCACAAATGAATTCCACGTGGAAATCGAAGAGGATTGGTTGGACTCTGACACACCTCTACGATACCCTATTGAGTTAAATAGTGCCTATGGAAAAGTTCTATATAACGCCTTATTGGACACGGGTGCTAAATATAATCTGCTATCCTATGGGGTGTGGTGTCAGTTAGGGAAGCCACCTCTATCTGAGAGTATTATCCAAGTCAAGGGTGTCAACAAGAAAAAAACTACGGTTTTTGGAATCTGGCACACTTCTGTCAGTTATGACAATGGAATTGTAGCTCAAGACTTTTTGGTCATGCCTACTGGAACTATGGAGGGTAATATAAACCTAGGTCGCACGTGGATGATAGCCACCAAATGCACTATTGATTGGGGGACTGGGGGTGTCACAACGCAAAAACCAACTCTTATCCCTACCACTCAAGCCATAGTCCCTGAGATATTGCCTAAGGAAATAAAACCCAAGACATTGCATGTCCAGGAGGTTGAACCATACGTCCCCATAGCCCAACTCTCTAGATCTTCAACTGATGTAGTTGAAAGAAAGCTTGAGACACACAAGAACCATCCTAATATAACAAAGAAAGCATACAAGTGGGTCCCTAAAGCTTCTTTAGTAACCATGGCTGATGCTAAAAAATGGAAGCTTCGTAAGAAACGTCCCACTCGCTCCAAGAAATGTAAGAAAACGTGGCGCTGGATTCCTAAACGACTATTAAAAGCCCAAGGATACTATAAAGGAAATGATCAAATCTGGGTGCCCAAACGTAAATTGTACTCTTACCTGTCACCTGGCCCATGTAAACCCAATCCTGTGGCTCCAAAACAAATTGAAAATAGTGGAAAGGAAAAAATCACGGAATGCGACACACCTGCTCCAGAGCTAGTTTGGGTACCAAAGAAAGAACGATTTGTTCCACCTAGCTCAGGAACAGGAAAAGCAAATGAAGCTTCTTGCTCTTCATGTAGTTCCTATACGGAAATAGAAGCTTCGACACAACCTCCACCTACCATTGTACATATCCATACAAGCAAGAAAGAGTTTGCACCTCCCGTTGTAGATTCACCACCTCCAACAATGTTGCAATTAAAATCATGGGAGAGTACCTTACCACCCTTGCAACTAGATGAAACACATAGGGTGATTGAAAACTATTGGTTAAAGCCTTTACCCATAACAACTTGGAACAATTGGTTTCAAAAGGTGACGACATCATTCCAAAAGGTATGATCTACCCAAGGAAGGGGGGAGTGTTTGCTGACATCCGTCATTCACTTGCTTCCCTCTCAACCTTCCTCCCCGACCTCTCAATCTCCAATCTTAGGGAATGTATATATAAAGCCTTATACTCACAAAAACAAGATAAAAAAGTAAAAGAGCAAGAGCCATAACACAAAATAATAAAAACAAATTATGCACAAGAACACGACCCTTGTAATATTTGCACTCTAATCATCATTTATTTGCGTGTACAGATATGGCTAGTACGCTAGAGTCATCCACTCCTGCCTTGGGTGAGAGGTACCCTCGTTACTTTTCACAAATGTTTCACATGGTCTTTCCAGTGCTTGCATGTGAATGGGATTTGATAGGTACGCTAGAATGTGAGAGGAATTTTGAGGAGTTAGAATGGCTGATACGTCTCTTGACCATGTCTGATCCATACTTAGTAGAGAGCGTTTCTCCCATTGCACAAGCCTACCCTTTTGACCAAGATGACTATAGGCGTCTAGTGACCTTCTTAGTAAACATGGGCACCTATGATGAAGAAGAAAATTTACATGACTACACGGATGGCACATATGGTCTCATGGATGATGACTTTGCTTATCTCGACGACGAGGATAGGGGTTTAGCCTTAGGGTTTCCCCCCAACCTCTACAATATCCTATTCCCTTGACTCTTTAGGGGGAGTGCAAATAATTAGGTTAGGGTTCCTTATGTTTTTTGTTGTGTTCAATAAGTGTTGGTACCTTTTCCCACACTAATGTGCCTCCTGGAGGTATTCCTTTTGTTTCCTAGTGTGTACAGGAGCGTGTTTCTATTGATAGGATTTGGACCTTCATGGAACCTTTCCCTCGTTCACACTTCAAATCAAGCGTGACCATCAACACAAACAGGTGTTTTATGTCCATTAGTATTGCCCTTATCTTTTTGCATCCATGTTTGTCTGCTTTGATTGTGATTGGTAGCATAATATTCAACGCATTTGCTTAGTATCAAACATTTAATTCAATGTAATGTTTTGTCATAATCACTTGTCTAGGTTTAAAAATCAAGCAGTCCGACTAAGCTAGTTTGACCAAGCTAGGTATTAGAAATCTTCTCTTAATACCATGGGGAATGCCTTCCTAATAAGCAATGGTTACTTAGGTTCTTAATCCGATTTAGGCAGCATTGTGTGAAATGTACTAGGGCTTTCTAGTGGGCTTAACCCTATTGACCTTTAGCTTAAGTATTATAAAGGGAGTTTACTAATGTGATGAGCCTGGGGAGGGTAACAGTGTTATATGACCCCCCAAAGTTACAAAATTAAAATGCTGAAAATGAACAAACAAAAAATCAAAGTGCCACAATGTAAAATTTTAAGCTGGAAGAGAAATCCCTGCTTAAATTGGTACTTCACTCACATGTATCGCCTATGGTACTAGAGCCCTAGAGGTTCCCAATGTGGGCGCCTTTCCTTGAAAAGCAAAAAACCCAAGGCATACAAAATAAGCACACACATCAAAATTGAATCAATGTGAAAAGACTTTGGGGGGTCAAAGAAAAGGTAATCAGTCAGGCGATGATTTCATGAGAAATTCCTTTTATCGTAGCTTAACTACAAGGTCTTCTAGGTATAGCCTCTAGTCAGCCCTCGAACATCAAATACTTGGCTCTCGCGATTAAACAACTTAATTGACCAGAAAAAATTGAGAAGTTACCCATGGTATTAATAGTCGATCTCTAGTGCCTTTTGACCATTAAATTAGTGACCCCGGACTTGTTTAATTTTTTACCTTTACATTTGTTTATGCATTTGATTATATTGCAATTTAATGTTTATTGCTGACAAATTGTCTAAAATTCTGTTACCAATCAATTTGTCTGTCTAAAATTGCATATGATTTTTAATTGTATATGAGAATGCAATTACTGTGGCAATGTTGTTTGATTTTGCAGTGATTGAAGAAGGCTACGCACATCCATGTCGACTGCTCTTCCATCTCGACGAACGAGCTTCAACTGGATAGCTTCCGAGGACGGAATCTACATCAGGAAGGGGGGCATGTTAATCCTCACGGCACACGGACACCCTATGATCTATAAACGTTGTATTATTTAGAGTCAGGTACCGGGCTTGTCGGACCAATAGGAGCAGGGTAAGGGTGATCGCCGATAACAGGCGCACTCTAACTGGAATATTCAAGGAGTTACTTGGCTAAGTATGGGCGCCAAAGTGTGAATGGGGTGAGCTCATATAAAAGCCACTAAACCTAATTTTTACTCATTCTCTCATTGTGCAATAGAAGCCGCTCTTGCTCCATCTCCACCTTCTCCTTCACCATCTCCTTGTGTGTGTGTGTGTGTACGTGTGAGAGAGAGTGTGAGAGTGTGTGTGTGATCGAGCGTTGCGGCGGCACGACGGCGGCGAGGTGGTTGAGCGCGGCGTAGCGGCGTCTCCCTCTTCTTGGCCGCGCGGGAATCCTTCATTCGCAACTACGCAGGAAGGTGAGTGACACACCATTCTTCCTTGTGAGCTTGTCTGTTGTATGACTGTGTGCTAGGAGCCTTTGTGACTCGCACACGACGCGTAGCAAGTCCCTAGCCGTGACAACATTTTAGTTTGATATTCAAATCCAATGGCGTATACATGCTATTCTTGGGAGAGAAGGATGTACCTTTATTACGACTCATTTGTATAGTCGATGATACTCTTGTGTATTGTGCTTTCAAGGAAGATCTCTTACAACATTTGAAGCATGTGTTTGAATTTTTAAGAGAAAATAAGTTATATGCCAAAGAATCAAAGTGTGATTTTCTCAAGGAGGAAATTCATTACTTAGAGCATGTTATTTTAGATGATGGGCTACACATGGATCGATCCAAAGTGGATGCCATTTGGAGGTGGCCTTCTCCCAAAGACCTAGACGAGTTATATATTTTCTTGGGATTTCTAGGTTTTTTTTAAAGGTTCATTGAAAACTATGCTCATATTGTTGTTCCAATGATGAACCAACTGAAAGACAAGGGGAAAACCTTTTAGTGGGGCGAAGCTCAACAACAAAGTTTTAATGCCCTCAAGGATGCATTAGCTACAACTCCTATTCTAGATATTATGGATCCTTTGTAGCCATTTGTTCTAGAAAAAGATGCCAATAATTGTGATATCGGAGAAATCCTTCTGTAGAAGGGAAGGCCAATTACATTTGAAAGTAAAAATCTTGATTCTGCTTTGCAAAATTATTTGTCCTATTGGAGTAGTCAATAATTCTGCTATTGGAGCAGTCTTATGCATGAGGGAAGGCCAATTGCACTTGAAATCAAAAAGCTTGATTCTTCTCAACAAAATTTGTTTGCTTATGAAAGAAACTCTATGCAATAGTGTCGGCTTTGAAGACATGGCAACATTATTTGTATGGAGCTCAGTTTGAGATTGTGTTGGATTATGAAAGCATAAAATGGTTTACATAGCAAACAAATTTGAAGGTTCAAAGGATAGATGGGCTGAGATTCTTTAGGAACATGATGCAAAGCGTTGGTATCATAAAGGATGATACAATGTGTTGACGCTCTTAGTCGTATGCTAAAGATCAACTCTCTTCTCTTCATAGAACTTTGAAGCGAGTTTTTTGAATCTCTCAAGGGCAAATGTGAGCATGATGAGGCATACTCCAAAGTGTGGAGCCATATACAAATGAGGGATCCTTCTCACTCCAATGTTGATAGTGCATATTCAACCTCCACACTCAATTTTCCTCTTTTGAGTGATGAGCTATAGAGATGGAAGAGTTTTTCCATAGAAGGGGGCACCTACTCCACAAGGGGAGAGTCTGTGTACCGATGGACGTGGATATTTGGTGCCAAATGCTTTACGAACGTCACAACAATCCAAGTGCAAGAAACTCGAGCTTTAAGAAGACTTATACTCTCATAAGGCGATAATTTTACCAGCCAAATTGTGAGTGCATGCGTGTGTGGTGCGGTGCGTGCGGGGAAGGGAAGGAGCATGAGATGGTGTGGGTGGAGCAACCTCTGGAAGTGACTCAAGTGTATGAATGAGGTGCTCCTTATTCTTATGCTTAGAAAGAATAAGGAAGTGTGTATACACAGTGCACGGCCAGACACTGGACGTGGGACTCGAGCAAATGTGAAACGCCTCTACCCCAGCAAACTCCCACTTAAAGGTGATGCGCCGATAAGTGAGGTCTACTAGCTAAACTACTAGTATGTACAAAAAACTACGTGAGAGACTCTCTCAACCTATGTCCACTAGCTCACTTTGTCGATCTACATGTAGTCATATCGGCTCTGATGGTAGACATGCATACCCACACTAGAGCCTGCATGTAAATCCCACAGACTATACTGTATGGTCTGCAAATCTCCACGAAGCATCATGCTAGTGTCAATCATCATACAACTGACTATCCCTGCTACAAATTCTCCCACTCCACCTGCTAGATTGGGCCTCGAGACTAACAAGTGGAACATGAGACGCCCAAATGTTGACAAAATCTGTACAAACTTGGTTGTACTCACCTCCCCTTTGCTATCTGCAATAACTGGATCATCAGGACTACCCATCACATATGGATGTGTCAACATCGACACTGGAGAATTCTACACCCCTCTCACCCATAGGCAAAACTGTGCATCCTGGTACTAACTCATCAGCCCCTAACACAAAGAACTCCATGTTTGTCATCTCTGTCTGTGTCTCTAGGGAGAAGACCTACTCTACCTCTGCCTGCATAAACGATGACGACACCTGCTGTGTCTTACTAGAGCATTGTCGCTCTACCTCTGTCTCTACAAAATCTACTGGCATGTCATGCACAACTAAATGCTCTGTCTCGTGAGCATGGTGGAGCTCACCTACAAAAGAGACACATCTCGTCTCTCACTCAAAGCATGCCAACAACTAAATCAAGGCTATGCCATCTCAAAACTCAGACACATGCATAGGATATACCAGGCCATTGTGGACTCCTCTAGCAATCACTAATGAACTGCAATGCCTCTAGAAAGACTGCTCTCTAAGTAGTATTTGACAATCAACACTACAAGAGGTTACTTAAATTCCGGCGCCAATGGTGGGCGTCGGTATATGTGTAGGTAAGTATGGAGAGAGATGCAGTTTTTAAAGAAATTCAATTTTAAATTTTTGATGACTGTTCTGATGTATATTCCAATGCCTGTTCCGATGCATTTTTTGACGCCTGTACTAATGCCTGTATCGTTGGACTTTACAAAAAATGAACTCGTGGGCTTTCCCTGCGCATTTCTCTTCTTCTTGCGCCTTTTCTCTTGCTCTCTTCCTCCTCACCTCTTACAGATCTGATGTGAAACAAGTTGTCGGAGGTGCTAATCTTGCTCGTGGACTACTCCATAGCACTAAGGTGAGATTGTTTTCAAGTTTACTAGTAGGTTTAGGATTTAGGGTTTAACATGGGGTGTGTGTGCGCATTTTTTGCAGGTTCGAGGAAGTTTACAACACCTTTTCTTGCTCAAATAGGTCGCATGTCAGTGCTTGAACTTTTATGGATATTAAATTTATTTAAATTAATTTGTATATTGATAAAAGAAAATTTCATGCTTTAAACTTTCAATGCTTTAAAATAAATTATGGTTTGTGTTGTGAAATTTCATTTTGAATCAGGAAAACATTTCGTTTTGGTTTATGAAAAAATCTTGTTTTGAAGAAATTTTGCTTTTAATTATGTCGTTTTTGAAATTATGCGATTGATGAGGTTTAGATTTTAGATTTTGGTTAGGAGTTTAGGTTATATGTTAGGTTATAGTATATATAGGTTATATGTTAAGTTATAAGTTAGGTTATACGTTAAGTCATGCTAGGTTAGGTTTAAATTAAGTTATAAGTTAGGTTATAGGATAGGTTAGCTATATTATAGGTCCGGTTTAGGCAACAAGTTAGGTTATGGTTAAGTTAGGTTATAGGTTGTATGTAAAAAGTTAGGTTAGGTTATATGTTAAGTTATAGATGGACGTTGTGTTCGGACAGTAGAACTTATGTACTTTTATGTTAATCTAAACACTTATCGATGAAACGTCCAAACACGACCATCTACCAACATCTAAACCATAACCCTCTAACCCTATTAGCAGACTGAAATAGCCAAGCGCTACAATACTAATTGGATTTGGAGCGACTAAATCAAAAGTTGCCAAACCTAAGCGAATTTACATAACCTACCCTAACATTCTAAATATAGTAATGTATTAGCGGCCAAAACAAAAGTCGCTAATCTAAAGCCGATGACACTTAGCAACTATCCTAAGAAGACTAAATGGCCTAACGATACCCTAATATGTTTTAAAGCGCTTTACCTTAGCGGCTTTACATAGTGTGCCCTAATGCACCGCCCGAACACAGTGCGCCATCTATTAGCGGCCAAACCATAATCCATAGAGCCCTAAGCGGCTAACCTTAAGCAGATTGAAATGGAAAAATGCTACACTAATCGAATTGGAGCGGTCAAACCTAGGCAACTTTACATAGCACACCTTAACACTCCAAAATACGACCATCTATTAGCGGCTAAACCAACACTAGTCATAAGACGTTAACCCTAGGTGGCTAGCCCTAAGCGGATTGAAATGACTAATCGATATCTTAATCCAATTTGGAGCAGCCTAACCTAAGCAGCTTTACACACCATACCATAAGTTCTAAATGTCTGACCACAACTTCCATCTATTAGTAGCCAAACGAAGAGTACTTATGTACTTCTAAAAACATAAACGAACTTCGGTTAGGTTAGGTTATAGGTTAGGTTTAGGCTATAGGTTAGGTTAATTTTAGGTTATAGGTTAGGCTAGAGCTAGCAACAAATAGTAGAAAAAACGCAAACGAACTTCGAAGATGACTTGTGTACTTCAAAAAACGCAAACGGACTTTGGTTAGGTTAGCCTATAGGCTAGGTTTAGGTTATAGGTTATGTTAAGTTAGGTTTAGGCTATAGGTTATGTTAAGTTAGGTTTAGGTTATCGGTTAGGTTAGGTTAGGTTTAGGTTGTAGGTTAGGTTAGAGCTAGCGACAAATAGTAGAAAAAACGCAAACGGACTTCGAAGATGACTTGTGTACTTCAAAAAATGCAAACGGACTTCGGTTAGGTTAGCCTAGAGGTTAGGTTTAGGTTATAGGTTATGTTAGGTTAGGTTAAGTTTAGGTTATAGGTTAGGTGAGATTATAGGTTAGGTTAGAGCTAGCGACAAATGAATAGTAGAAAAAACGCAAACGGACTTCAAAGATGACTCATGTACTTTTAAACATTCAAACGGACTTCAATTAGGTTAGGTTATAGGTTAGGTTTATGTTATAGGTTAGTTTACGTTAGGTTATGTTAGGTTTACATTATACGTTAGGTTAGATTATAAGTTAGATTAGAGCTAGTGGCAAATAGTAAAAAATACGCAAACAGACTTCAAGAATGACTCGTGTATGTCAAAAAACGGACTTCGGTTAGGTTTTGTTATAGGTGAAGTTATAGGTTAGGTTTAATTTGGTTATAGATTAGGTTATAGTTTAGGTTATAGGTTAGGTTATAGGTTAGGTTAGACACACACAAAATTCAAAAACATTCATATATAGTCATTGACCAATAAAGACGAGATTATTACCCTGTGGTCTTAATCTCCGTGCACCTCTAGATCGAGGTGTGCGAGGATCGGGCCTGGCTAGAGAATGTGAGGTTGTTATAGCTAGCATAGAATAGTTGAAAAAACGCAATCGGATTTCCAAAGTGCACATAGACTTCAAGAACCTTAATATATAGTCATTGACCAATAAAGACGAGATTATTACCCCGAGGTCCTAATCTCCGTGCACCTCTAGACCGAGGTGTGCGAGGATCGGGCCTGGCTAGAGAAGGTGAGGTTGTCATGTATTGTCATGTACTTAGTAGTGTGTAGTTATAACAACTAGAGTGTTTTAATTATTTGTTGCATCATTGGTAGATAAAGTATGGACGATAGGATGGCGTGTCCTTGTACGCATTGCGATCAACACATACGCAATCACAGTCTCTTTCCGATTGAGCAACTACAAGACATGCGTTATCGATCTCATGGTCTAGAGACTGAAGGTCAAACTCCGCAAGTAGATATTGTTGCAACTTCATCCCAGAGAAGACGATTTTCAAACGAGCATCCCAACCAATACCTGATGTGGTATTTCAAGAAGTAGAGATGGAGAAGATGTTGGACGTGTTCTTTGACATGGATCCCATCATTGAAAACGTAGAAGGCGACAACATTGAACGCAATACTGCGGACCAACCTCACTCATCCAGTTCATATCGATGGCATGATAGCAATGATAAAGAGGGTGAGATGATGCAAAGTCTTGCACGTATGCTGCTTTATAGTGGTGCAAAAATATCAGTTCTCCATACCGCGTTGACAATGCTTAATTTGCAGTCTATCTACGGTTGGTCTGATGCCTCAGTCACAGAGCTTTTCAGGTAAATACATTGTATCCTAAGCATGATAAAATGCAAATTACAGTTCAATAATGTGATCAAGGGGCTGACTTGTTCATGTAACGACAGGTTGCTCAATGAGCAAATCTTGCCAGAAGGGAATCACATGCCCCCCTACCCGTCCAACCGTTAAAAATATTCTTACTAATTTGGGCTTGGATTATCACAAAATATATGCATGTCCTGATGATTGTTTACTTTTTCGCATTGAGTATGCAAACTTGGAGTAGTGTCACAATTGTGGATCAAATAGGTACAGGGAGGATACACAAGGAAAATTTATCCCTGCAAAGGTCCTTTGACACTTTCCTATCATTCCAAGAATAAAGAGCATGTTCAGGTGCAAGTCCATAGCCGCTTTGATGACATGGCACTCAAATACTAGATCGACAGATGATGTGATGCGGGTACCTGCTGACTCTCGTGCATGGAAGCACATAGAGGAAAGTTGACCTACATTTAAGAACAAGCCTCAATGTATCCGCTTTGGCCTGGCAATGGACGGAGTAAACCCATTCGGATTACGGAGTTAGTCATGGAGTACGTGGCCTATTTGTCTGGTTAATTATAATCTTCCACCATGGCTCACTATCAAGAAGGGCCATCTGTTGTTGTCATTGATTTTCCCAAGAAAGTACAAGGCAAAGAACATGGACGTCCATCTAGCGCCACTTATAGAAGAGCTCCAAATCTTGTGGACAGGAATTGATGTGGTTGATATGTCCCAACCAATCAGACAATGGAATGTACATGTGCAAGGCATTCTCATGTGGACTATGCACAATTGGCCACGCTTCGGTGAGTGCTTAGGTAAGTGCCTTTGAAACCCTCACACACATGTGATTCTTGGCTATGCCAACGCTTTTATATTTTAATTTTGTGATGTTTTAGGCTTGAGTTACTCGGGCAATCATACATGTCCAAAATATGGTCCTTGACTTAGCTTCCACCACTGTCAGCATTTGAGCTAGAAAATTTACAAGGAGCATAGATTTGCCTGAAGGACATGAGCTACGTGGACCAAACATATGCAAACATGACACGCATCCACTGAAAGCGAGCGATTGAAAAAACATGTGGCTGGAGAGGGGAGAGTGGATGCCACCTGGAATGAAAATACTTTCTATTTTCCATGAACTCCCTTACTTGAGTGACCTACTGATTAATCATTTGCTCGATACAATGCACATATTCAAGAATGTGGGGGAGATCATATGGAAAAACATCACTGGAAAAAGGGAGAGCAAGGCCCAAAGAGATGACCTGTAGGCTGTGGGTCGAATGCCAGAGATGTGGTCTTGATTTAAACCCAATGAAAAGTTTGCTATACCAAAAGGTCCATGGGTTTTGAGTCGTGCAAAAGAGCAACAAGTGAAGAAGACTATATCTTCATTCAAGACTCCCACAGGGTGCATCCTATGTTTGAAAAAGGCTTTTACAAGAGATGATAATCTCAGTGGTCTTAAGTCCCATGATTGACACAATTTTTTACAGTTCATCTTACCAATTTCCATAAAGGGTTGTTTGACAAATGACATTAGAAGAACAATCTACAAAATCGGTGAGTTGGTACACTGGATCAGTTCAAAAGAGATAAGAGAAGACAACATCAATGCAGCATGCTTAAATGCTATTAAAGCAGTGTGCATGGTGGAAAAGTAATTTCCAACAAACATCTTACCATCCAAATGGATGTACTTATGCATGTGGTCGATGAAGTCGCAGTTGCTGGAGTGGTCCATAGTAGGTGGATGTTCTTCTTGGATCCACTACAAGAGGTTGTGTGCTCTCGTGACGCTTTTAGCGACGGAAATACACTGGGTTTTTATAACCCTCGGCGTCTCTAAGAGAGTCGCCAAGAGTCTTGTGACGCTTTTAGCGACGGAAATACACTGGGTTTTTATAACCCTCGGCGTCTCTAAGAGAGTCGCTATGAGCGCTGATACGGGGACGTCGCTATAAGCATCGCTATGCCAGTCGCTATAAGCATCGCTATAAACGTTGCTATATAGAGACGTATATAGTGATCAATAGCGACATGGCCATCAATAGCGACGCTTATAGAGACGCTGCAGAGCCTTATATAGCGACGGTCATAGAGACGCCCGAGATGAAATTTTTTTGGTGGCAGGGCATTCACCCATCAACCATATTGAATGTTTTATTTGTCTATTTATCTTTGAAAAAAAGTGCAAAGGTAAATATAGACCCAAAATAGTCACCCACAAGACAATCTAATCATTAACTCCATCATCCATAGTACGTATTGTTTGCAAAATAAAGATACAAAAATGACAAGCGTGAATTGATGAAAGTAAATCAATGACAATTGTACACATAGGCAAAATCACTTGATTGTTAATCTTTGCAAATGTAATAGTTACAAATCATTGTCATTATTTAAAGAATATACATGGTTTTCAAAAAGACGTATAAAAGTCGTCTCATGATACATAATCTATGACAAAAAGAAACTAATACTATCTACCTATGGCTAAACTGACGTTTTCTAATCAGACGTCTCATCGCGTCGAAGCGGCGTATCTGTCGGATTTTGCAAAAAAAAACAATAAGATAGCTTGTTGTAAGTATAAACATATAGCGATGTTTATAAAAAAATACAATAAATAGAAAAGAATAAACCCTAATACTAACCATGCCGCCACGAGAACTTAGGATGTCTATAAGGGCGTTTATGCCCTTCCTGCCTACGTACTCACGCTCGTACGGTGTGGGATCACGTCCTGTAAACGACCACTGTCAAAACATACAAAGAATCCATTATGTTAGAATTTCAAATCCCATAAACCCTAAACTATCAAACATAGATGCGAAAACACTTACAAAATTGGCCTCAAATGATGTCCACCCGCCGCTCCCCAAGTGGTGCGAGCTCCCTGCCTCTACTCGCGCTCTGGCTGCCTCTTTTTGTTGCTTCCACTTGTCGGGATTCTCACACACTTTTTTCTTTGCATGCTTCCAATCTTCTTTGGCCAGCCAATCTGGTCTGCTCTATCCATGCTTGATTGCTTTTTGCACTTCGAAACGCTTATGCTTGCAGTATTCGCGCTTTCGAACCTTCATCACATCTTCATTGAAGCGGTCATCCCATGTTGGAACAGGAAACTTGTCATGAAGAATGATGATGACTCTATCTTTTAATTCATTCGGTACTTCACTCCAGGTGTTTAGTATGCAGTGTCTAAACACCTGAGAGCAAAGACCGCACATGCGCGAAATCACCTTCTTGCCTTCATCATCCAATATGATGCCGCCGCTGAAGTCGACGGAGTAAGGCAAGCCCTCTCGCCGCAGACGCGTGAACCTAGGTGTCTTGACAGGGGTCTCTAGCGGCGTGTCAACGTGGGTATGGACGCTATCAGGAGTTTTTTGGAGCAAGGGATTACGCATATGTACATATACATGCATGGTGCATCAAATAAAGAATTGCCCATTTTTCAGAGCCAGGTGGTTACGTGGGGCCCACATGTGTACAGGTAGGACAGGGTGTACATAGTGCATCGATTTTCACTATCACCAGTACCAGTATGTTTTTTCTACAATAATGAGAAGTTTATAGCGCGTAAAAATTCTTGAGGAAGCTATCCGCGGGCCGACGACATGAGGTAAGCAGGTGCGTCAGATGGCATCTAGTGGCGTCAGGAGGGCGAACGCGGTCAATATTTGCACGTGGATGAGGACGGACACAACGTGGGTGTTTTCTTGTGAGAGTTATGCAGAAAGGTCATCATTAGGACCACTTTTTGGGGCCACTTCACGTGGTTGCGAGACGCATTATTGAAAAGAAATGAGTGCCAGGTGTGCGGATGATGCAAAAAGGTGACAACTATGCACTGCGAGGTCAGTTTTTGGCTTGTCCGGGGTCCGTTTGAGGTCATCTAAAAGGCCAAGGGTGCCCAACTAATAAAGCTAAGTGTGGGAACTGAAAAAAAAGAGAGAAGACCAAAAAAAACGTGGAGAAGAGAGGAGGAACAGCCGCAGGTGTGTTTTTTGGGTTTTTGGAGCCTGTTTTGGCCGTAAACTGCTCATCCGAGGTCAGATTTGAGCACTTTGACATTGTAGACTGGGGTTTTGGGCCGTTCCGGACGCGATGGAGCTGTCCATTTTGCCAAATTCCTCTCTTTTCCTGCTGTTTTTCTGTGTAAGTTTCTCCTATGAGCGAAGTTTCTGCTCTAGTTTGTGATTGTATCTGGCTTATTTTACCCATATTGCGTGAGCTATTTGCCCCATTGGTGTTGGCCCAAGCTCAATTGTATCTAATTATCAGAAGTTCCCCTCTTTTGAGCTGAGTTTTTTGGGTGTGTGTGTGTGTGTCTGTGTGGAGTGGGCAAGTGGATAGTCTCTCTCCTCTCACTCCAGAGGTGTGTTCCCTATCTCGGCCAGGTGTGTTGTGTAAGCCGAGTGGTGCCCCATAGCGTGTGTGTGTATCATTCCAAGAGTGTGTGTCGGGTCGTTATAGAGGCGCTGTGTGTGTTTTCATCCCGCTCACAACGCCAGGTGTCTCCACTGGAGTCTGAGCCCCGAAGCGAGGAGTGTCCACTGGAGTGACTCCTGGAGGAGTAGCTAGTGGTGTGTAGCTGCAGGGAACGGCAGTCAGCCGCGCAAAACCTGGTGTCGATAGCAATTCCGTGGCTGGTGTCGGGGCGGGCAAAGAAGGGGAGAGTAAAGAGCCTCGTTGAACATGAGGCGGTGTCGAAGCATCGGTGGCGCCACCCCCACAACAACCCCCACCGCCACCGCCACCACTAGAGCGTCGGTGCCTAGACGAGTGTGAAGATCGTCTCGTCGACAGTGAAGCTTCGGAGCGCGCTGAGGACTCCAAAATAGAGGGAGATGTGGATAGAGTAGGAACGCGCAATGGTGCGCCAGAGCGATGACGCTCCACATACGACTGTCTCTGCTGGGGTGACGAAGAAAAAAGAAACTCCTCATCATCCATACCTGCATCAAGCACATGAACATTTAAACTTAATATTAAATGAATGGAGTAGAAAACATGGACAAGTAGATAGATATATATATATATATATATATATATATATATATATATATATATATATATATATATATATATATATATATATATATATATATATATATATATATATATATATATATAGAGAGAGAGAGAGAGAGAGAGAGAGGAGAAGGTGCTCGTCGTCTCTGCTTATGAGAACATACCTAGAGTATACGTACCTGGAGTGGATGCAAAGACCATTAAATACAATGACGCAATGACGCAAATACTTAGAGAGCCAGAGTTTTTACAAAACGGAGCAAAATTGTTCAAAATGGAGAATCGTACAAGAACTTGAGGTGCTTGTAGCTTTGGAATGTTCAAAGGCTAGCAGCAACAGAAAGTGTTCTTCTTCTATTCAACTTGAGTGATGGAAGAGGCAAGTGCATAACTCTAAATTTACAAAACGGAGCAAAATTGTTCAAATACAATATTTATGGCTTTAAGAGATCTCTCTCTCATTCTCGCACAGCTCAGCATAACTTCCTATATCTATATAGAGCTCTCCGTTTAAACAAATGTCCTTTGTTTCATTTTGTAGATCCTTTGCTCGGGGGGTTCACTATAATTAAGACCACTATATCACGTGCGTTCAGGCTCTTTTTCTAAAATCCCTATTCTGTGAATTTTCTAGGAAATATAATGAACCCTTTTCTTTTAAATTCTGTAAACTTTTTTGAGATTTGTAAAAAACATATCTTTATGTAAATTTATTTCTGTAAGTTTTAAGGGATTTAAATACCCTTCTGTTGAACTCACGTGATAGGTCACATACTATGTAAGGTGAACCCCCCGGGATCCTCTTCATGCAGCCCATATAGAGTAGCAGCTTGATGTTCGTCTGGCACCACCTCCACGGCTTCTGACTGAGCATCTTCTTTGATCTCCTCCATTGATGCCGCTATGATTGGCACATGGTAGCCTTCATACGTCCATGCACTACGAGGGGCTACCTCTATGATGTACCACCAGTTTGATGCAGACTTTGTAGAATGAAATATCACCTGCTAGAGCCACATAACTTACATGAGAGCTTCCAAGCACATAAATTCTAAAATGGGATGTTAACTATTTACATACTTACTTGTTCACAATGCTCGGGTAGTACAAAAGTGTCTCTTAGGTCATTCCATTTCTCAGTTGAATCCACTTCAAGAAAACCAGACTCTCCTCTACGCACAGTAGCGTTGCGACCCTATATGATTATCTTGAACCATTGCACGTCAAACAAGTCGACAAAAAATCCTCTATAATTGATCCTCAAAATCTCTTGTAGCGTGCCGAAGTAAGTGAGTTCCACTACCACAGGGTCTTGTAGCGTGTCGAAGTAAGTGAGTTTCGCCACCACAGGATTTGCTGCTTGACCAAAGCACCTGCGAACACGTCTATTGGGTTGCAAGATTGCTACCTGTTGGCCAGCGTCAGAGCTCGACGAGTTATAATTGGCAAAAACTCGATCTATAATAGATGGATCGAACTCACCAAATTTGTGAACGTGCTGCAAAGAAACGCGTCTTGTCCGTTGCACAGCATGCTTGCAATGATTACAAGGACATAAGATCCTTGTTGAGAGATAGGTGTTTTGGTTGGACGGCCCCACATCCTTGTCACTACTCATAATGAGGGTAAAAAACTTATAACCTGGACAACAAATTTAATCTTCTATTGGCATTCTCCGTCTTTTATCTCTCTCTCTCTCTCTCTCTCTCTCTCTCTCTCTCTCTCTCTCTTTGTTCACACTGTAAACTACCTCACATTCTCTACTCATGTCCAATCCCCACACACCTCGGTCTAGAGGTGCACGGAGATCAGAACCACCGGGTGATAATCTCTCGTCTTTATTGGTCAATGTTTATATTTGTGGGTATAAGAAATCTACACACCCACGTCTACATGATATTGCATGTAGTGGACAAAACCCCTTTGCCTCTTCTCTAGCTGTAGCATTTCACAGTATCTTAACATCTTTTCATAGTAGATCTTTGTTTGTAGCATGCAGGTACGCCATTCTTGCAATGTAGCTAATGTCTGCTCAAGGTACTTAATTCTTACTCTAGATTTGATGAGATGTGGTGTGTGTGTGTGTGTGTGTGTGTGTGTGTGTGACCCTTGGAATCGTCATCTTGCATCACTAATTTCTGTGTAGGCTCAATTTGCTCTTCCATTAGCTGAATATGACGGCTTAATGTATGGTAGCAACAGTCGAACATGCAGGTGGAATTGCTGGTCTGCATGGACTGTCGAGGCTGTGAGCGCAGGAAATTTTCTCGCCATTTCTTCTAACCTTCTCTTAAACGATAAAAAGAAGAAAATGGTATAACCTTTCTATCACCCAAGTGTGGTAGATTGGTTATGCCAATTCCCACTTCAATAACAGGTAAATAACGTAAATAAACCTAAATCTAATCTAATATAAATTAATAAACTTAAATCTAATCTAATATAAATTAATAAACCTAAATCTAATCTAATATAACGTAAATCTAAATCTAACATAAATAAACTTAAATCTAATCAAACGTAAATCTAAATAAAAATAAACCTAAATCTAATCTAATTTAACTTAAATAAACATAAATCTAATTTAACGTAAGTCTACATCTAACCTAATCTTTAACGTCTTTTGGGATAGTTTCCTACGACGTTAAAACTCTCTTCTTCTTGTGTGTGTGTGTGTGGGTGTGTGTGTGCCACTAAAAAGAGAAAAATGGTATAACCTTTCTATCACCCAAGTGTGGTAGATTGGTTATGCCATTTTCCTCTTGAATAACAGGTCTTGAGTTCAACTCCTCGTCAGCTAGATTTTTAGGTCTCTTTAATTAGTTTCCTACGACATTAAATTAAACTCTCTTCTTCTCGGGTGTGTGTGTGGGTGCGTGTGCACGCCAATAAAAAAAGGTGAAAAATGGTATAACTTTTCTATCACCGAAGTCAGATAGATTGGTTATGCCATTTCCCTCATGAATAACAGGTCTTGAGTTCAACTCCTATCGACTAGATCTTTAAGGTCTCTTGTGATAGTTTGCTACGATGTTAAGACTCTCTTCTTCTTCTTCTTTTCTCTCTCTCTCTCTCTCTCTATCTCTCTCCTCCTCTCTCAATGTGTGTGTGCATTCTTTGTTTATGCATGTGTGTGTGTGTGTGTGTTTTTGGTTTATGCATGCTCTCTCCCTCTTTTCCTCTCTCAATGTGTGTGTGCATTCTTTGTTTATGCATGTGTGTGTGCGTTTTTTGTTTATGCTTGTGCTCTCTCTCTCTCTCTCTCTCTCTCTCTCTCTCTCTCTCTCTCTCTCTCTGTGTGTGTGTGTCTCTCTCTCAAAAACACAATGTGTGTGTGTGTGTGAGAGGGAGAGAGAAAGAGGGGAAGGGAACATGAGAGTGAGGAGAGGGAAGGAGCATACCTGGCTCTCCTTCCTCTCCTCGTGTGTGTGTGTGTGCGTGTGTGTGGAGAAGAAAGAGAGAGAGGGAGAGCGTTACCTTGCTTGCTTGAGCGCGCGTCAAAAACTCAGATCTGAGATCTGAGTTTTTTGACGCTCTCGGTTATTTTTTTTAGCCCTGGCGGCGTCTCTATAAGCGTCGCTGTGTTACTTGTAACATAGCGACGCTCATAGCGACACCTATAGAAACGCTAATAGCGACGCCATTGTTTTTCATGTTTGAGCATCGCAGTATGAGCGTCGCTACTATTAAGTACCTCTTATAGTGGAGAGATTTATGAAGAATTTAAAGGGGTTTGCTCGTCAAAGGGCTTGCCCCGAGGGTAGCATGGACGAAGGATGGCTTGTACAAGAGTCTCTTGTCCTCATCAGTGAAGTTTTGGTCTCAATTGATCCAGAGATGTCCCGACTGTGGACTGCTGAGGTCAATGTCAAGGTGACAGGGGACGAGCCACAGAGACAAGGCATCGTTAGGAAGATGGACATCACAATGCGAGAAAAGCTTATGAGATTTTGCCTTCTCAACTTAGACATCATGTAAAAGTGGCTAGAGAGGTACGAAGAGGAAAAGAAACAATGCTTGACATATCGCCTTCAATTCAAGCGCAACCGTGCCACTAGAAACCTTCCTTTTCCAAATCATCTTCAAAAATTGCCTGACTTTCCAACTTGGTGGTGGTTAGATGTGAAAATCTCAGAGGCAAAGAGGAATGGAGTGTTGATTACTGAAGAGGAAGAGGACATGTCAAGGGGTTGCGATTGGCATGTATATTTTCATAACTTCCTTTTTGAGCTCCACATGATCACATTGCTTTAGTAACTTTTAGTATGTTTCAATTTTGTGGCTGCAGTATCACAAATATGGAGCTTTGTGATCACATAGGAAACACTTTAGAGTGCAACAAATCAACGACCAAAGGGTCACTTTCGATAGTGGTGATAGAGTAAGCTTCGTCCAAGAAAGTAGGAGTAGTGCCATGGATGAGAACATAGAAACTAGCCAACTTGAATACTTTGGCTACATCCAAGACATCTTGAAGATTAGCTTTAGAAAGTTTGATATGTTTATCTTTGATGTCAAGTGGTTCAAAGTTATTACCAGCGTCTCTAATGCGACTGTGCTTAAAGACAAGTTTTTAATCGCAAATGGTACAAAAAGAATTAAAAAGTCATATAAAAAAAACATCTAAAAGTGCTAGCTATAAATAAACATATGCTAACTATTTCAGTACATGTTAGTATAAAATATTCAATACTATCAATTCAAAAAATGAAAAAAGTCATTAAAAAAACCAATAGACTATATACTAAATTATGGTAATCTAAGAGTAGAAGCGGTGGTTTCTTACCTCCCCCCCCCCCCCCCCCCCCCCCCCCCCCCCTCTGTTACCTCGGATACGTTTGTATCCATTTGACATGGCGTTACGCGATAAAAGGCGCGGTAATGCATGCGGTAATCACTAGTGTCTAAAACAGAAAGCAGGGCCGAGTATGCCACGTATTTGCAACATACTCTACCCTTATCTTCTCCACCATCACACCTGCACCTTGCCCAACCCTCGACCCTACTCTACCTCCCACACCCTTTACCTCTCTCTCCCTTGTCCATCTCTCCCCTCCTTTTTCCACACACACACATACACATACACAAAAAAACACACACACACACACACACACATACTTTTGGGTCATTTACGAAGGAGTCTTTGAAAGGGGGCTTACCGCAATCAACATAGGATGCTCAACCTAACGGTCATATCTCTAAAAATTAAGGTAACCACATAACCTCCCCCCCTCTTTTCCTATTGTATTGTACTCCATAGACACACACACACACGTGTGTACACACACTTACATGAATAAAGATTAAAAAGTAGGAGATTAAGAAGTACACGCACCTCATTCATTTGACCGATTGATGAAATATGGATTATCGTTAATGATTTTTTAATGTAGGCTGCTTAGTGAAGTAAATAAATCTTCTCACGTGTCGTAAACTTGTTTGCTTTGTTTGCAAATGGATACTCGAGTAGCTTTGTTTGAAAATGGATGTAAGAGTAGATTTTGTTTGCAAATAGATTGTGATTAGAATAGAAAAAGAGATAAGTTAAAGTAAATAAAAGAGGAGAAAACTTGAGAAATAAAAGAGGGAGAATAGAGAAAGAAATAGAGTTTTAAAAAAATAAATAAAAATAGTAAAATGGAAAGGGAAAAGTAGAGGGGAGGGGGAGAGAGAGATTAAAGAGAGATTGAAGAGTTTATGCAAAATAAATCATCTTTGGTTTAAACAGATATAGTAAAGAGTGTGTCGTCTTAGACGCAAAGGATGAGGATATTGATGAACCCGTACCACACAGCATGGATGCTAAGATAGGGTAAAGTATGATGGGGAGGTAGACTTTGATACAACATAGGATAGGACGTTTTGATGCCATCTTCAGATTCTTATACATTCGACGTATAAGAATAGTTTTGTAAAGTTTAGAGACCAGCTGCATGATCATGCACGCTACATTGAGGACATGCTGCATACTAGTTTTCCAAATGCCCCTTATCAGTGTTTTTCACAACAATGGTTAGAGGGCTACATAAAAACATTTTTGAAAAACAAGCAGTCCCGTATATGGCGCGCATTGGCCAACCAAGTTATAGAGCCAGACAGAAACTATCATGGTAGCAACATGGCAAATGTGGAGTGGGAGTGGACAATGCAAGAAAAGAGCGATCAGGATGCAACAAGCTCCTATAGACAAAAACACGAAGCTCGGGGTAGACAAACACCCATGCACTATGGCTTGAGAGACAAAAGCAGCATGGAAGGACAAATATGTAAGATTGGTTAAATTACAACCTAATAAGGTGATTAAAAAGATTTTAGTTAATGATTTGTTGTTGTTACCGCTAACTTAGGAAAATATCACTCTTAGTAGACCAACCAGAGAGATTGTCAAGTTTTAAGAGCAGCATACAAAATTTGAAACTTGGCAATGGTTGTTGGAGAACTACCACATCTCTCGCGATCAATTCAACGCAGTGGTTGGATCACTACAAGGGGTAAGTTTAAACAAATAATATTGTATCAATTATTTTGAGTGATTGATATTTGTTTAATTTGGTTTGGGTTAATGTAGAGCCAGGGCAATCAAATGTGCGTGCCTATTGTTGACGATAAGGAGGAGGAGGATTATATAGAAAATTATTTGTATAAACTCTTATAAAGTACCAATGTGGCACAATGTATTTACAACTATTTTCATTTTATTTGTAACTTTTTAAATAGTTGATCTTCTGTACATTAAATTGTAAGGGTACAGTATGTTCAATTCCAATTTTTTGTTTTTTTTGTATACTCTTTCAAAAAACAATTGATGTTTCATATGTTTTATGCAAGTCAAAAATATAGGTGCTCATTTATTTTGGGTGGCCAAATGAGCACCTTTATTTTTGAATAGGCATTTAGCAAAAATAGCCATGATAATAATGGCGGCAATAGACACGGTAATAGTTGCGGGTATATTCTCACATCTATTATCGTGTATATTGTTGTTAAACCACTACTATGTCAGTTATCGATGTTATTGCTGCACATACAATCTTTTCTCTTTCCATTTTCTCTTGTTAGCCCGCGGCAATGCTAGCGATTTTGTAATTTTCTTCTTATAGTGTGACTGAGGACATGAAACTTATAAAATGATCATAGCAAAAACATTCTATAAGAAAGACATCTTGATGTACATGTTAAAAAGAACAGTAGGTAAAGACTATCAAAACGTGCATTACCCTACAAACACATAAAGGTTGTCTAACTTTCTTATCTTGCCACTTTTGTAAGTAAAAAACATAACCATTTTAATATAGACAATCTTACCATGTAATTATATAAATAGAGAGTGCATTTATTATCCTCTAAGTGGCACGTTAGGGACCATCATAACACATCAAAAAATATGGCGATAGTGCAGAGTCCATGAGAACTCCTACTCTTGACGTGTGGAATATGTATCATATGACATGTAGACTCTCTATGTGAGTCTTCCTATTTTTAGATTATAATTATCAATCCCTGTGATGGATTACATATCACCAAATTATTAAGTACTTTTTGATGCACACTAAATTGAGTGATAAGAAAACAAGATGGACAAACATTCTTTCACAATTGAACTTCCATATTGCTCACATAGCTGGTAAGCACAACCAAGTGGTTGATGCTCTTTCACTAAGATCAAAGATAAATGGTGTATCAATAGCTACACACAATGATCTATCTTCTATGATAGATGAGTACGCTATAGATCCAAACTTCAAAGATGGAATGTCAAATATTGCACTAGGGAAGAAAGAGGAACCATATAGTGTGCAAAATGAATAAGATCTTTGTGGCTAATGAGTATAGTAGAGATCTTAACACTAGTCATGTGATTGGACACTCAAGGGTTTTGAGGCACTAAAGTGTCATGTTTCGTACCATGTTTTGCCAGAGAGAATTATGGTAAGTTCTACTTCTTAAATTTTAGTAAATAAAATTCTTATATCCTCTTGTAGAGATGACATTTTTTATGTTTGTAAAAGCCTAGTGTTAGCACTTACTATCACAAAACAATGGAATGTCGTTCAAGGACTAGTTTCCAAGTCACTTGCAAGTTATAGATATAATTTTGTACTTGAGCACATTCTGACTAAGAGAATAATTTTGGCCTTCCAAAGGTCCTCTCATAAAAGTGGGGCTATTGTACTGCAATTTGACAACTACAAATGAATCTATATATTGAAATCAAGAAACTACGCATTTTTTTGGCTCCCTAACTCAATTAAATCTTGTTGCTTGAACTCTATCTTGAATCTTTTATTGTAGAAAAACTATTAATAATCTAGAGTCCTCCACAAAAACATTGAAACCAAGGATTTAGGTGCCCTAATTGTGTCTGTACTACATACTTTGACACCTTTAGTTGATCTACATGAAAAATTTGAAGTTATTTTAGGTTTGAATACTTATGTCTGAAGATGCGCAGTTTTGATTATTTGAAATGATTCAAAAATTGTTGCTCACCAAGTCACTTCTACTTGCGTGAGTAAGCAATGTATCACTTTCTAAAACTCATAAACACATCAAAAACATACTTTTCTTTTGTATACAATGATATGCTTGAAACGGCAATATTAACTAGAACTTCCCATTATTTTATATACCGTCAAGTAATTTTTTTGCACAGAAAATTTGCAATTATCTATAGCACAATTGTGGAAAGTCACATGCAATTTTACAAGGTCTCTTCATTTTTGCTTGAGCTTATAAAGTCTATTTCTTTAAATAATCAATCATAGTCTTAAGGGGGTAATCGTAGTCTTAAGGGGTCCACTTGATGAGTATTGTTCTTGACCATAATAGCTTCTAAAATGTAGAATTGTATTATCAAAAGGCGCTATAGCTAACATATTTAAGCATATCAAGAGGGATTTCTTAAGTACACCATCTGATTGTAAGTAGCATTTAATCTAAATTTGTAAAAAAAAGGACACTCAAGTGTCTTATTTTAGTACCAAACTAGTGTGAAATAATCTTTTAAAAATATTAAGGAAGCTATATCCATCATGCAACAAAAGAAAAAGGTTTCTATTGATAAGCATAGAAAATCCTTGACCTTCAAATAAAATGATTGGGTATTGTTTAAGATTCCCAAAGCATGCCTCGGCCATACAACATGCAAGAGGAGACATGGACGCCCAACGTGTCATCGTCATGAATATTATACTCAGTTAGTAAAAGATATTAGGACTTCTTTCAGATCCTTAATCCAACCAATGAATCAGCTTATAAATTAAGGTTACCAAGCACTTGGCTCATTCATAATTCCTTTCATGTGAGCCTTTTAAAACCTTATAAGGGAAAACCACCCAAAGAACCAATCGTTGAAGAAATGTCCAAGTTTGAAGGTCAAGAAGAGATCCTATAGCCAAAGAGAATTCTATGACTTAAAGACAAGGCTTTAAGAAGTGGTAAGACTATCCAAAGATATCTTGTCAAATTTACGAATTATCCTTTTGCAAATCCAAGGTGGATGTAAGACATCCGATTAATACTATGAAAATCTCCAAGTGTTTACCGCGCTGTTTTACCGCGTTTTGTAGAGAGAAGTTACAAATTCAAGTAGAGAAACAAGAGAGAGGAGGGCGGGGTTTTTTTTGTGTTTAAAATATTATTGTGACTATTTTTGCTATTATTACCACGTATATTAACACTGTTATTACCGTGTATATTACCGTTCTTATATCCGATAGCCAAATTTAGCGCCTAACCTTTCAAATTCTGGCTTAACCCCTCCCCCCCCTTCAAATTTTGGTGTTTTCCTCCTCTCAATAAAAATTCAAGACTATTGTATATAATTGTCAAATTTAAAAAAGAAGAGAGAGAGAGAGAGAGAGAGAGAGAGAGAGAGAGAGAGAGAGAAAGAGGGGGGAGAAGGAGACTTGCTTACAACTAAAAATAATCATTGTCAATTGATTAACATAATTGAGCATATTCTCAAATCTAAAGAGAGGAACAGGGGGGAGAGAGAGATGAATGGATTGCATGACCAAAAAACTTCATAACTGCAAAATGTTTATGAATCGTCTTCCAAAAGATCTCTACATGAAGCATCATCCAATTCTAAGCCCATGGCTCCTAAATCAATGAAAAGAGAAACGGAATTGTTGTTTGTGGATGCATTTCCTTCATCATCTTCGAGTTCGTCATCCTCCATCTCATCATCTTCATCATCATGACAATCACCCTCGCTAAGACTTACTGCCGCCGGACTTGATTCATTGACCTCCCTCTCCTTTGTTTCCACCTCATCCAAAGTCGGAGGTGGAAGAGATTCGAAGATAGTCTCCACTTCATTAGTGGAAAAATGGTTCTCCTGCGAGGTGTTACCGAAATTACGAACCAAAGTTTTGGTTGGTGGATTGCTGATATAGATGACCTATAAAATAGAAGCTCAAAGTGAGAAACATTGGTATAACTAACGCTACAAGCAAATAAGAATAAAAAAGGTACATGTCACTCACTTGCTAAAAATTGCACGGTAAAACTAAATTGTCATACCTCCTTGTGTGATGCACACTAGAGTCCACCATGTAGAGGCCATTCTCATGTCGTCTAGACACATTTGCAAACCACTTGCACTCAAAGATGAAGGTATGAAAGGTTCTAAAATCAACCTTTACTATCCTTTCAATAGTTCCGGTTACCTGGCTTCATCACCGTCTGTGTTAAAGTTGCCCATGATGACACAATCCATGGTGGTTCTATTCTCGTCAATGTGGCACGTAAGTGATGACCCTTTGACCACATAGAGTTAAAGGAAAGGCACTACAAAATAGAAAAATATATTAATTTATCAAATACATATTAAAGATAATTTCAAGAAATAGCCTTACAGTATGGTTTAAATATAGAAGTACTCTACCTTTGGTACGCAACCTCGTGCATACTCCCATTCTTTGCTGGTGATGTCTTCTCCGCACACTTTTACCTCGGTCATTCTCTCATGAATCCACTCTACACTAATGAGATCTGGGAAACATGTAAAGTGCCTAGGCACTGGGGGTGCCCTCCTTCCTCCGTGTGCTTGTTTCCATGCTTCCCTCTCTTGCAAACGCCTTGCCTTTGCCACTGTCCACAAGTCCACCCACTTGGTCATAATCTTTGCATTGAAAATGAAAAAGTTATTGACCACTCAAGATAGATTCATATCCATGTTAATTAGTTTCCCCTTTCCACTTGGCAAGTGTGAAGTCATCCTTGCATCTTCCTCGTCTGACCACATGCAAGGCATTGAAGGATCAACTTGTGCCAAATACTCTGATATGTAAACAAATGCCTCTTGAACGATCCACCCTTCGGCCGTACATGCCTCTGGTTGAGACCGTAGCCGCAAAAAATCTTTGAGAGTCTTTACAAGCCTCTCTAAGAAGAACATCCATCGTGCGTGCACTATTCCACATATAGCGATCTCCTCCACCACGTGAACCAAGAGGTGAATTTGACTAAGAAGGATCGATCGAGGAAATGCATCTTCAATGGCACACACAGTTTCTGTTGCAAGTGTTTGAGAAGCAGGGATAGCATCTATTTCAATTTCCTTGGAACTCACAAATCTGCAAGAAAACACACAAGGATACACTAAGTGCTAGTTCAAATTATTGTGTACATAAAAAAGGTGTAGTTGAGTGGAGTCTTGTGGTGTACCTTACTAGCTCTCCTAGTTTGAAAATAGCATCCCTTACTTTCTTGTCCCGACATATACACATACTCACTGGCAGAATTAACTACAATGTAAATCAGGGAAAGGGAAAGTGAGTGATAGTCATACACACAAACTATAGATAGAATAGGGAGTATGAAGATTACCTGAAGCATCTTGTGCCAATCGTGGGACTTCAACCCATACAATCGAACGCTTCCACCCTTCTTCGCTTTTGTGAAAGATAGAGGCGGATAGAGGCAATGGTACCATTCACCTTGTCTAATTCTTCTTTGGCTAGCATCCATAGTGCTTTAGGAAGCACATTATTTCCATTTGGGGTAGGCCGTGGAGTGGCAGAGACGGGGAGGCATTTTAAAAGCCTCAAATCCTCCCTCGCACCCCAAGAGTCCTTCTTGCCAATAATGTGGTCCCACAATGTTTGGGCTACATTCGTGAATATGTGCATGGGATCCAAGAGGTTTTGTATTTTTAAGTCCTTCCAATATGGAAGCCTTAAAAATATGGAATACCTTGACATACCTTTTGGTGGAGGACACGGAGCCGGATTGTTGTTGTGGTGTTCTTCCCAAATGGTTACCCAATCTTCCATCGTGAGCTTTAGAGGAGTCTTCCCATTTGTTGGAGCCTTGTGCTTGTTATGCCCTTGGGGTAAGAACTGATGGTTGTTTGGATAGATTACCTTCTGCAAGGAATCGGGCCTCTTCGTTACCAACGATGGCCCGCAAGTAGGACATGCATTGTGCCCCAATGTGGAAAACCCTACATACATATCATATGGTTAGAGAGATGAGTGAACTAAAGTGAACTAAAGGGAGAGAGGGAAAGAGGGAAAGAGAGATAGAGGAAAGGGGGTTACCAAAATCTCTCCAAGTCTAGAATAGTCGTGCATAGTCGACATAAGGATTCCCCTCACAATGGCCTCTCTCCCCCCCTTTGCAAGTGAGACATCGACAACAGGAATGCCTCTCCATAACTCTTTCAACTCCTTGATGAGGGGCTCGAGGTAAATGTCAATATTTGATACTTTGTACTTCCTTGGCACTAGCAAGGAAAGAAGTATATTTCCCTTCTTGGTTGTCTCCCATGGTGGAATATTGTAGTTGATGATCACCACAGGCCAAGTGCTCCATGAAGTAGACTTAGTGCCGAACGAGTTGACACCATCACTTGCTAACCCAAGCCTCAAGTGTCGAGGCTCCAACCCAAACTCTGGCCATTGAGTTTCGATGTGCCTCCATGCAGGTGAATCGGCAGGGACACGCATCATTCCATCATTTGAGTGATGGTTTGCGTGCCACGTGAGAAGCTCCACGATAGACCTGCTTTTAAACATGTGTTGGATGCAATGAATTAATGAAAAATGTCTCAATACCTTGCGGGGTAGGTGTGCCCCGCTCACTCATGTCTTGTATCGTGCCTCCCCGCACACGGGACAGGAGGTAACATGTGCATGCTCATTGTGGTATATCATGCAATTGTAGACGCAAGCATGGATGCACTCATACTCCATTTCAAGTGTAGTGACATACAATATAGCCTGTTGATGATATGGAGGCATGTGGTGATCTTCTAGCAACATTTTTCCCATCAAACTACAACAAACATGCGTATTAGCATAATTCCTAGAAGACGGCACCATAAAGCGAGTGGAGAGTATATAAAAGACACATTACATACTTACAGAAGTAATGCATTGTCACTTGCATTACTCCAACCCAATTTTTCTTGCAAGTTGAGGACTTCCAACGATGCTCGGAGCACCGAGTATCATGCACCGTTGTAAAGAGGTGTTCGGGCACTCATCATCAATCTATCCTCCGTTTTGGTAGCCTGTTTAGTGCACGGCAAACAATCCTCCTCACACATGTCCGCTCATGAGCTAGTAACTCATCACACATTTTGAACATGTGCTCATCCTTTGCCTCAAAGTGCGATGGAGATGCCATAGGAGCTACCGACGTATCATTAGGAAATTTCGGAGGTCATTTGGAGGGCCTTCTAAGAAAATGTATTTTTTGCACTCTCTCTCTAGAAAAAATGGCAAATAATAGAGCTGGGTCTTTCATGGTAAAAGTTCAAAAAGTGTTAAGTAGATTCCTTACTCTTCTGAAAATTTGTTCGTAGTGATTGAGGGATAATCTTCTTTTCAGTTGCATTGAATGAACCTCGTCAATATGGAGGGAATGAGGCTAACATGGAGGGACGAAGGCGTAGCCGCTATTCACTTTCCATGAAACCTGCACATTTGGCTAATGGTGCACTCCTCAAATGGCACAAATGTTACGCAGAAACGAGCCAAATATCACCTTCACATTGATTTGGACAATGAGTACCAACCATTGATTAAGCGTAGTAAAACAAACACACATATACCTCCCGCTTCCATAGACACGCTCAGAGCTCAAGGAGCTAAACACATAGATATCTGGATGAGAGGCTCTCTCTACCGTAAGAATCCAATGACTAATGCGTCTCCACCGTTTGTCAATCCTACAAGCTTATTGACCTTTGCTGGTGATGGAGAAAAGGGCCTTCTGGGTTATTGTAAATCTCTTACAAGAGAAGCTGAAACTTATAAGGGCATTCTCCAAGCTCAACAATGTGATATTGTTCGCCTTTCACATTTACATTCTACAGATCAGGCTACCATTTTTCAACACAAAACAGAGGTAGAAAGGAAAGGTACGAAGTTGTCAAATGAAGGACACCATCTTGGGTGGTCGTATCCGAAAGAAGAAATTGCGCAATCTTGAAACATTGCAGGTTGCATCTGGAGGTCTCAAGAAAAGAATCTGAGCATTAAGGTGATGCTTCTTGGTTGGCTACATTGTCTTAGTTAAGTAATCTTTTTGTTTTTTCTTGTTATGCATTGTTTTCATGTGCCTAAATAGTGTTAACGAAGCAAATTTTTTGTTATTTACTTATGCATTGTCTTCATGTAGAGATTCAATCTATCATGACAAGGAAAAAATTGACCCCAAAGCCAATATAGGAAAGAGATTGAAGCCACTTATAAGTAGAAGCCTAGCAGCAGATATAGTACATGACAAGAAGTTTAAGGTCCTACAACGAAATGTAGTGGACCGCTTTATTTCAGAGAACTCAATGCTTGCAAAAGAGATACAAGGCACACTTGACTCACTTGGTGTAAGCAAAAGAGGATATTTGGCTATACAAAAATCTGTCTCATCCATCTTTGTTAAGAAGGGTATAAAATCCAAACTTCTACCATCAACCTCAAGTGTTTGGAAAGAGAGGCTTCAGCTTAACGAGGCACAGGGAGACTATCTTGGACAGCCCTTTCATATTAAAGCAACTTACAGTGGCCATGGAGCAAACATGGCATATGATGAGTTCAATAATATTTTTTTGGACCTGCAAATGTTACAGAAGAGAATGGTGGAGTTTTACAACATCACATTTGAAGAGTCACGAGGGGTATTACATTTTGTGTTAAAACTGGATGAGTGTGAGCTTGTTAAAGAGAAAAGGCTAGAGCGTGTTACTATTACTTTAATGAATAGAGCCCTCTCAAAGTGTCCCAGTGATGATCCTTTGTATTTTAGTGTTCAATCAGAATCTAACATATGGTGGCTTGGTGCGTTTGAGGTAAGCGAGATTCTCAGGTAAGCTCAAATGTTCACATCTACTTAAGTCTCATTTATTTTGTGTTGCAGGTAAAGAAATAAGATAATGAGATTCTATATTGGGTGTTCCATCGAACTAATATTCCGGAGGTGATTGATCGACAAACTAACCAGGGAGAGGTACTACGTCTAGATGGAAGGGGAGACTTTCAAGTTCAGTGGCATCTTGCAGTTGACCTCAAAACATTAAAGTGCATGTATAATTGTGGAATGGGTGCAATGGCAAAGTCGCCGTGTTTGTTCTGCATGGAACCTGCAAAGGTCATGGACCCAAAGTGGTGGAGAAAAGCTCCAACACGTCACATTGAGGATCTTGCTTTTCGACCGGTTTTGAAAATACCACTTGTGAATGTCCACATCCGTACAATGCATTCCCTTTGTAGAATTGTGGAGAAATTGGTCAACTTATATATCGGGTTTGCTTGGAAGATTAAGAACTCAGCAGAGCGACAAGTAGCTCTGCAGTGCTTAGAATTGGTACTGTCGGATATGGGGCTTCATGGTGGCAATGTGAAAATCCAGCGGGATGAAAAGAGATCAACTGCTGAGAAGGATGTCCCATGCAAACCATCCATCGGTGGGGTGAAGGCATGGAGGTTTTTATCTAAACCCCAAGGTAGAAGAGATCCGAAGCTAACAAAACATGAAAAAATATATAACACATCTTATGTTAGCAAGGTAGAGTATCAGAGCTGGAAAAAGCTACATATTGCAGTCAAAGACCAAGAACCAACTACTCGTAACGCGAAGGCTGAGGTTTGGCGATCAATAGACATCCTATTTTTGATGTGTGACAAAGATGACTGGTCACAAGGTGATATGAACAAGTTCAAGGATAATCTCAACCTTCTCAAAAAATCATTCAAGACAGCATGGACAGACACCCAGATTACTCACTACATGGTATTATCGTGTATTTGTTCTCTTTTATGTGCAACTATGTGAGTGTAAAACATTCTAACTAATCTGTTTTCATATCCAGCACATCATCGTCAATCATTTATCATATTTTATACAAAAGTATGGGAACCCGGAAATATGGAATACCCAAGGGATGGAAAAGTCTCATTACATGGTGAGAAATGCTTATTTCAGGCATACACGACATGGTGGCTCTCGAATCAAGGCTAACAGTTTGAGAGAACTATTTGAATGGTTCTATCATTCATCGAATGCAGGAAAAAGAAGTATTGGCCTCTTCAGCAATAGCACAAGCCATCAGACATTTACAACAACAAAAAGTTAAAAGATCAATGGCATACAACAACTCCGGTGCTTGTGAAAGTCAACGAAGGTGGAGAGAGACAATGGTGTATGTGAACCACAAGTGGAGAAAGATACTCTGAGTGGATGACATTGTACAAAATTTTTGTAATACATGATCTTATACAATTGCTACTTGAAGTGTATCAAGATTTTGAAGGTTCAATATTGTTTTTTGGCACATCACCCTTGTAATGAATCATGAGATGTTTGCCATACTCTAAAAGTTCATCTAGGTTTTGTCTACCAATAGCTAGTGCCATTGCTGTGTAAGTGTAGTAATACGCTGCCCGACCACCTGTATAGCCCGAGCAGTAACCAAAATAATCTCTAGCAAACACTTTGTCCACCAGAATGACTTTATCTGCACTTTTGGGCAGCACGGGTCCACCCAAGAAGCGTGATAGTGTCTTGAATGTGTAAGTTGCTATTGAACCCTCTTGTGACATGGAATTGTGAAAAACTACTATCGGCGACTCGCAAAGCTTTGAAAGGTACTGCGCTAGGGCTGCATCCCTTCCACGATACTCTCGAGTCCGCCGCCAAAGGACGTCATCCTTGTCAGCAATCCAAGACTGCACATATCATGTCAGAGTAAGTGACACAGCGAGAGAGAGAGAGAGAGAGAGAGAGAGAGAGAGAGAGAGAGAGAGAGAGAGAGAGAGAGAGAGAGAGAGAGAGAGAGAGAGAGAGTTACCATGAAGCTCTCATCCTGCAGAAAGAGGTTTTCTTGCCACAGGTCTATAGATGTAGTTGACCCCTGACCTGAATGGTTAAACCAATCCTCCACTTCTTTGTTACTTGTTGATGGTCTTAGGCTTTGTCCTATTGCTTGGAAGGTGGCTTCATCAGGTAGTGTCTCCTTGTATTTTTCAGCTTTCTCAAAGCATCTTTGGAGGCATTCCATTGGATTTCTGGATGTTTCCATTGCCTCATCATCACTACTATCCTCTGAAACAAATCCACTCCTCTCCTCTTGGAATCTGGAAATGATAGCCAGGGAGAAGTCGCCCCTTGAATAAAAGATGCTTTGCACATCATGTAAAAAGAAATAGGTCCTGTCGCCAATCCTGAAGTCAGGCACAGCAGGCAACATCATCTGAGCATGCTTCTCAGTGAAGTTACTAACATCCAAAGGTAGTTTGATTTCTGTGGTTTTCACAGAGAGCATCTTACTTCTTTGTACTTCAATTGCCTCAACCTCAAGGTCGACTGTATCTTCAACCTCCTCGACTTCTTGTACATGTGTTGTGTCCTCGCATTCTTCATTTGGTGCTGTATCCTGCTCCTCTAACACCTCATCAGGATTCTGCATGAGGAATCCAAACAGGCTGTTCAGGTAAATCATAAAGCCAAAGGATTCCTGAATAAGTTTGCACTCTTTTTGGTGCAAAGGGAAGGCTAAATGTTGGCAAGCAGGTGGTAATTCCCTATACTTCTTAAGTCCTTGTCCCTTTCCACCACAGTCATTTAAATGCACAACAGTCATACTGGGCAGAACAACCCTCCCTACCTGCACCATCACTTCAAATTTATCTCTGTAGGACTGCAAGAATTCACTGTGCTGAGCTAACAGGTCTTCAATGTCAAACTTTGGGTTAAACATAGAATAAACTAGATCAAATTTGTCCCCAACACCACAAGATGCTGCAAAATCGAACAGCCTCTCATCAGTTACAGCTCGGTCTTCCAGAGAAGACACATCCTCTTTGGCTTTACCTTTACTTGCACAGGGACTGCTTTCTGGGACATCTGCATCATCTAAGAAGTCTATATTCCTCTTTCTTGTATTTTTCTTGACAAGTACTGTAGAGGGTGAGGGACCCTTGTAGGGTGAGGGATCCTCTTGGCCTGGTGACCTCTCTTATTGATCTTCACCAATTGACTCTTCTTTAGATATGTCCTGACAAAAGTCAACAGTTCTTTTGGCAGAAACATTAAGCAACTGAGCCTGCAAAGCCTAAAATCCTGGCACAAGCTCTGGGTCTAGTTTCAGCCTCTTCTTCCTACTGCACCTTAATCCTATTCATTAGGAAACATGACAAGTATCTCTCTCTCTCTCTCTCTCTCTCTCTCTCTCTCTCTCTCTCTCTCTCTCTCTCTCTCTCTCTCTCTCTCTTGTCTCTCTCCAAAGCACAAACAAAGACACACATAGACACACAAACACTCTCTCTCTCTCTCTCTCTCTCTCTCTCTCTCTCTCTCTCTCTCTCCAAAGAACATCAAAAAACACACATAGACTCTCTCTCTCTCTCTCTCTCTCTCTCTCTCTCTCTCTCTCTCTCTCTGTGTGTGTGTATGTGTCTCTTTGTACTAAAGGCGCGCATAGACAAAAACATACCCTTTGCAACTCTCTACGCGCGCCTTGAGTACAATTGAGAGAGAGAGAGAGAGAGAGAGAGAGAGAGAGAGAGAGAGAGAGAGAGAGAGAGAGAGAGAGATAGATAGATAGATAGATAGATAGATAGATTTTATTATCGTCCTCGGAGGTCAAATATGACCTATGGGACCAAAGTTACATGTGATGTAGTATGTGTATGGCTGATGAGTGACTCTCGATGCTCCAAAATTGTAGTGATGAGAGTCGCAATGGAGAGCCCACACTTTGGCTGGGAGAGGAAAGTGTGTAGGTCTAAGTTATGGCTGAAAATGTGAGAGAAGCAAGTTCGGATGTGATCAAAAGCTGAGCACTCTAGTAGTGTGTGGTACTCAGACTCTCGAACTTGCAGTGAGCATAATGTGCACAATCGATTTGACTCTTCTCCATTGCCCCAACGCCCTATCTCGCATCGAAGGAAATGGGAGCTAAGCCAAATTGCTGCGATAGTGCGTATCGCGGACAAGGGAATAGGCTCAAGCATGTAAGTGTGAGTACGGTTTCCTCTCTCAGCGAAGAACATGGTTTTGTAGTTGGGGGCAATATAGGTGGTGTAATGTATTGAGGCGGTCCGGGGCGGGCAACAAGAAGAGTGGCCTCTAGACACCCTTCAAGGCTCCCATGCTGCTCAATGGGGCTGGGGCACAACACAACACAAACCGAAACAACAAACCCACCGCCAAATCCCAACTACACAAGGGGCACCACCTAGTTTAAGAGCGAACTAGGACGCAAAAGAGGAGAATCGTTAGAGCAACCCACAAACAAGCAAGGAATTACACTAACCCTAACACCAATGGAATACTCTCACACACTAAAACACGAGAGAGAGAGATAGAGAGAGAGAGATAGAGAGAGAGAGAGAGATAGTGCTCGGGCTGCTTTGAAACGTATCGGCGATGATCAAGCAAACACAACTATATATTTAAGAAAGAGAGAGAAAGGGGGAGGGGGTGCTTGTTGCATTAATACCTTCTTACAAATCTGTCATGACAAATCAAAGTGAGATTAGTACTTGTTCAACATAGCTTGCGTAAATTTCACCACAACACATCACTAGAAAAGCCACCCCAATCACTGTCTTAAGGCCAGGGAAGTCCTCTCCACCCTGTCGCCCTCTTACAGTATGTGGGATTTATGGCTAGATTGATGACAACACCAGAGACAAGCTATCAAGAACTTAAAAAAAAACCAAGACACTTACGCATCATTGTTGTCCATTACTTCACGTTGGAAAGGGAGACAAAATATCCAAGATTAGTCCAAATCCACCCTCCTTGATTTAGCGAATGTTGGGCTTACACTAGTAGGAGAAATGATAGATTTCCTACTCTCAATTGAATGATCACTCTCTCTCTTACAATGGCATAGATTTCCCTTGCTAATCCCCTATTACAACACATGCACATGCATAAGACAATGAGCTTCCACTCAAGAGCTCCTTCTAGAGAGGTTGAGCTTGGCTTCTCAAGCTATAGCATAGTGCTCTTGCTTATGGCTTCCCCCTTTTATGCTAGCTACACCCTCCTTTTATAGCAATTTTGAAGGCTAGGGTTGCTCCTCTAACCATGGTTGGGTTAGATTTTCAGCAATTTATCTAATTTCTTTTGCTTGGAATTATCAAGAAGTTGGTGGGGAAAGAGAGAGGAGAGAAATGGAGGTGATAGGACTTTCCATAGTGGGTTAGTGTTAGTAGAGTTAGTATTAATTTACAAATGGAATTGAATATTTACAATGGGAGTATCCATGTAGGATACAAATAAGGAAGAAAAACTCTTAAGAGGTAAGAAAAGGTGGATTTCTTACAAGGTTGATGCTCCAAGTGTCTTGAGTAGGGCCAATTTTGACGCTTGTTGACGGTCCACTAGCTTTGACGGTACATTTTTTCTCCACTCTTGACCTTCCTTGAGAGACAAGGTAATTGAAGCTGAGTAATCAACCACCATGATGCTATCTTTTAAGAGAAGAGGCTGAATTTTGTGGTTTTTTGATAGATATGGGTAATTTGGAGGAGGAAAAATGAGACTAGGTGGTCAATTTTGGAATGGAATTGTGTGTGGGAGGTATGAGTTCACCATGGTTTCTCTTATTCTTCAAGGTTGAGGAGAAGGTGAGTAGTGTGCAGAGAGGAGTGGTGAGAGAGATGGGGATGATGAATGGAGAAGTGTGTGTGAAAGAGGAAAATGATAAAGTGGAAGAGAGAGTGTGGCTGCATAGCATGGGAAAACTGGGGTCCACTAAAAAAATCATAGCTCACAGCTGGTAGCTCCAAAAATCATGAAAAAATTTGGGGTGATTATTCAGAGCGTGGGCTACATTTTCTCTTTTGACCACCGCTCCAAATTCGGAGTGGAGATAGGTGCCAAAATTCTCACCAAAAAGCCTGTTTTTTATGCCTGCAAAAGTCTTTTAGTGGTCCCCTCCTTTGTTGAATTTGTACAATGCATCCAAGAGTGAGCCCCTCCTTTGTCATATTATAATACAAAGCATTCAAGTTGCCCTTGACCCATGCATGGAGGAGGATTATTGGTGAAATAAGAAATATATACATGGTGGGACTAGTGTATGGACTATTCATGGACTTTAGCTCAATGAGCACATGGTGTTAGAATAATGAGTAAAAATAATAATAAAAATATGGAGGAGTTATGGATATGGAAAGATATTGGAATCATATGATATGGTCCTTCCTTGAATTATTTTGGGTGAAAGAGGAAAAGGTATGCAAGTAAATAATATAATAAAAGTAACCAATGAGTAGAAATCAATTTTTTGTTTTCACGAGGGTGAGGGTGAAAATGTAGGAGTGATTTGTATAAAGGAAAAATATGAGGTTAGAGTATGTACATATTGGCAAAAAAAATATATATATATATAATTATGGTGTAAAAGGATGAAAGAAGGTGTACATAGGTTTAATAAAACACACACCTAAGTAGAAATATTTAAATAAAATACCAAAATAATTATAAAAAATCCCTATATTTAGGCCATATATACAATGAAATATTTACACACAAAGAGGCCATAATATACTTTTATTTTTTTATTTTTTTTATTTTTTTTGGCTCACTTAGCCCAGTGACTAGCTAGCTGAGGGTTTTTAAGAAGATATGGGAAAAGTCCCGTGACTCACGCACGCCTATGTACAGTGAAATGGTAGGGATAGCCACAGTGTTTGGGTGATTTTGGTAGGGTGAGGTAACTCACTGTGGCGATTACAAAGAGCCGAAAAAACGGCTATCATTAGCCCTCCCCCTGGATGATGGTATATTCATATACCATCATAGAGCATCTTTTCCAAAGAGAGTGCTTCAGAGTCCTTGACGAGATCTTCATTGTTTGGCCCCTCAGAATTTTGGCTGGAGTTACACTCATGCTTCATGTAACAATACTTACATGAGACAGCGGCCTTTGGACAGATCTTTGGTAGATCCTTTGGTAGAAGGCGACTCAAATAGGGCTTCAAGCGATACCCGTTTACCTTCCTGGAGAGCTCTTTACCATTCAAGTCCATAAGCTGATAGTAGCTAGAATTGAAAGCCTTCTTGACTATGTATGGCCCTTGCCATCTAGTTTCAAACTTGGCATCAAAACGATTGTCAAGTCGATTGTCATACCTTAGCACAAGCTCTCCTTCCTTGATGCCTTTGTCCTTCAGTTTCTTGTCGTGCGTTTCTTTCGCTTGTGTGGCTTTCCTCTTGTAGCACTCGTATGCTGCTTCTCTTTTCCACTCAAGCTCCACTAACGTAAGAAGTCGATCCATCCATACCTCTTGATCATCTTGTGCTCCTTTGCCATGAAGTCGCATTGTTGGAATGTTGAGCTCGATAGGCTGCAAAGCCTCTTGACCATAGACCAAGTGAAATGGTGTGAACTCCGTGGCTTCCCTATATGTGGTTCGATATGCCCACAAGGCACCATCCAAGAAGTCATCCCATAATTTTGTCTTGTTTTGCACCATCTTTCTAATGATTCCTGCAATGACACCATTAGCCTTCTCCACCAAACCATTTGACTGTGGGTAGTATGGTGTGCTATGACGATGTAGAATGTGAAGCTCTTCACAAACTTCTGTGAGCGATCCTTTTCTAAACCCTGGACCATTATCAGAAACAATCTCCAAAGGTGTGCCAAATCTACAACAAATGTGAGTGTAGACGAATTTGCTCACTGTCTTCTCATTTACCTTTGCCACACTTTGTGCTTCCACCCACCTAGTCATATAGTCTACAGCCACTAGAATGTAGAGTTTACCATTTTTTGTCCTAGGCAGAGGACCCATAGCATCAATGCCCCACTTTTCAAAGGGTCCATTTGCAAGCACTATTTGCCTCGGGCCATGCACCAACCTTCTATTTCCATTTATCTGACAAGTGTGACAGCTTTTACACCAATGTTGAACATCCACATGCAAACTTGGCCAAACATACCCCGAAAGCAAAATCTTCTTCACAGTTAATTCTTGGGCAAAATGACCACCACATGCCTCTTCATGCAAACCTTTTAGAATGGCTGGAATTTCCTTAATAGTTGGTACTCGTCTGCACACTTGATCCTTCCCTCTTTGATAGAGGGAGCCTTCTAGGAAGAGATATACGCTTGCCTTCTTCATCAGTCTCCTCTTCTGAGCTTTTGTGAAGTCTGGTGGAAACTCACCCTCCAAAATGTAGCCAATGATGGGAGCCAATGACTCCAATCCCTGGTACCTCGGTTGCTTCACAGCAGCCGCCACCATGATGACCTGCACTTCTTTCTTTACACATGCAACGGCTTGTTGTGCAAGTAAATCAGCATCTTCATTCTGTTTCCTAGGAATATGATATAGTTGCACTTCGTCAAATTGATTAAACAATCTACGAATGGCATGAACTTTTGTCCGTAAGATCTCATTCTTGCATGCCCAAATGCCTAAAATCTGTTTAACAATGAGAAGTGCATCTCCCTTTACCATGAGGCGTTGTATCCCTTGGCCAATGCACATCTTCAAACCATGAAGTAGAGTGTCATATTCTGCTTCATTGTTGCTAGCTGAACTTGGTAGATTGAACTTCTCTTTCATGACCACCTCTCCACTTGGGTTGAGCAACACTAGCCCTCCCCCTGCTTTTCCTGTGGCTCGACGAAAAGCTCCATCAAAGAACAAAGTAAAAGCATTAGGAATACTTTTTGGTGGTGGCAATGGTAGGGTCTTTACTTCAGGCACCTTAATCTCCTTTTCGTGCACCCTATAAGTGAGAATCCCTGCCAATTGTGCACGCACACTATCTTCTACCTTGAAAGAGTATTGAAACTCTTGCAGCTCCATAATCCACTTTGAGATCCTAGTACTAAGATTCATTTGAGATGACACCCAAGGGAACAAATTTTCTGCAGTGAGAATTACAAAAGGTTTTGGTAGCAGGTAGGATCTAAACTTTCTCACCGCAAACATGAGAGAAAGCATCATGAGTTCTGCTTCTGTGTAGTCTCTCTCCAAAGCATTCATGACCCTACTAGCAAAGTAGATGGGTCGCATCCTTGTACTGTGGGGATCTTGTTGTAGCAACACAGCACCAATTGTTTCTTTCCCAGCACTAGAGCTAACAAAGAATGTGTACTCCCAACAAGGAGGCATGAGTGTTGGTAGCTCTGACAAAATGACTTTAATGTTACAAAAGTACTCTTCAAGCTCATCAGACCATGCAAATTCTACTTGTTGTGTCAACTTTTGCAAAGGGTGAAGTAACTCCGAGGCTAAGTGAATGAAGCGTGACATATACTTCACCTTTTGAATGAATGAGATGACCTCCTTAAGACTCTTGGGTGATGGTAGCTCAATAAGAGCCTTTGCCTTCGAAGGATCCACTTCAATGCCTTTGTAAGAAACTTTATGACCAAGCAAGATTACTTCATCCTCACATATATGGCACTTGTCGGGGTTGAGTTGACCTCCCATGTCGTAGAGCTTCTTTAAACCTTCTTCTACCCTTTGTAGATGCAATGATTTTGAGCTATAAATACAGAAATCATCAATGAACACCCTAATTGACTTTCCAAAGAATGCTTGAAACACCATATTCATGAAACATTGGAATGTTGCAGGAGCATTTGTCAGACCAAATGGCATGACTCTAAAAGCATAACAACCCCAAGGAGTGATAAAGGTTGTTTTCAATTGATCCTCCAGTGCAATCCCTATTTGAAAGTAACCTGAGTAACCATCGCACACAGTGTACTTCTCATGACCAGCTACCTCATTTAGTATCTCATCCTGGAATGGGAGGGGAAAGTGATCTCTCTTTGTTGCCTCATTGAGGGGACGATAATCCACACACACCCTCCACTTGCCGTTCTTCTTAGGAGTGACAACAACAGGAGAGACCCACTCTGAATTCTCCACTGGATAAATGAACCCTGCTGCTAGAAGCTTTCTTACCTCCTTGAGTAAAGCCTGCTCCTTGATGACTCCTAGCCTTCGTAGCTTCTGAGCCTTAGGTGTGGCCTCTGGCTTCAACTCAATTTTGTGTTGAACAGCATCTACTCCACGCACATCGGTGTAGTCTTTAGCAAAAAGCCTAGGAAACTTCCTTAGCACACATTTGAACTCCTCTCTTTCATCCTTTGTAAGTGTTGTTGATAGCATACCTTCCAGCATCCCTTCATCTTGATCACCTTCGTTCTCTTGAGGACCTACCTCCTCCAAGCCTTGACAAGAGGTCTCTTGGTTGCTTGGCTTAAACCTTACCCCCATGACTTCGATGGAAGACTCCTCTTCAGTAATGCTGCCGCTACTTTCTTCTTCTGAAGTGCTATCGGTCCAACCTTCTTCCGTCTCACTTTGAGATGATTCTTCATGGAGCTCCTCTTGGCGTTGCTCCTTCATGTCAAAGACAACCTTCTTGTGATTGTCATTTCTGCAAATTATCTTTCCACTCTCCCAATCCTGCAAAGCTCGCATTTTCATTAGCCATGGTCTTCCTAGGATAAATGGGTAACCATTTCCCTTGGTAGACATGACATAGAAATCCACTGCCTTCTTAATGCCAAAGGCCTCCACAAAAACATTTTTACAAATGCCTACGCACCTAGCCTTGCTATTGTTTGCCATCTTGACCCTAATTTCAGGTGTCTCATGGATGTGCATGCCTAGTTTTTGCATGAGTCCCTCTGTCATGATGCAAATTTGTGCACCCCCATCCACTAGACCTTTCCTAACCAATCTCCCTTTGATGTAACAGTCTAGCACCGGTGTAATGTCCTCATTCATTTCAGCTTGTGCAATTTTTACAACAGGCACACTCTCTTTTACCTTTCGCCTAGTGCTAACTGCCCTTGTTAAATCCCTCCTAACTTGTGGACATAATGCAAGAAATTGAGGCCATGAAATATCAGGACCCTTACCTCTCATGTCTTCCAACAAGTTGTACGGAGCCATACCATGTCCAAGAGGGAAGTCTTGGAGGTTGATACGACGTCGAGTCCTCTTGGTTTCCTTGGTTCCCTTTGCCTTCTTGCCTTGTCCATGGTCACTCTGTGATGTGACTCCTTCTTTCTCTTTACCTTTTCCTCGGCCACGCTTAATTCCATTGGCTTCCATGTCAACCTCATTTGAATTTGTCACCTCTACCACATGCACATTTGGATATGGCAAAGGTGGAACTCCTTCTACCCCGTGTGGAGGTGGTCTTGGTCCATTTGGCCTTTGTAGAAGCCTTGGTTGTTGACCAGTTCCTTCACCTGCATTCATCACTGGGTAATTCAAGTTAGGCCTCCCTGGCTCCCCACGGGGCCAAGGACAATTATACATCCCATGTCCAGACTCTCCGCAATTCCAACATTGCAAGACTCTCCTAGGTCGTGGATCTCGCTCTTCAGACTTCTTTGCTTGTCCCTTTGGACCTACAGCTTGTGCAAGGTGAATTGACAGGCTGCTTAAAGATTCGTTTAACTTCTCAATTACTTCCGTCGTTACCTCAGGAAGCTCCCTCGATGTTGATGCTTGTGACTTACCTTTGGGTCTAAGACCTTCTATTGGAACCTCTCCCCTTAAGCACTTGAGTTTCCTATACTTCTCAGCAGCCCTAGTTTCAGCTGCATCAAAAGTAGCAGGTGCACCCGCCTCAACTTTTACCTTGAGGTCAGGAAAGAGTCCGGCTATGAACCTCTCCTTCTTTAAAAATTCTGCACCATCACCAGGGTTAGCAACATTTCGTATCCATAGAGCCCAAAGACGTAGAAACTCTTGCTTGTACAAGTAGTAGTCATCTAAGTCTTTTTGCTTATGAGAAACAATGTCTTGCCATAGTTTTTGAGTGTTTTGGGGATCAAAGAAGTATCTCTTAAAACGATTTAAAACTTCTGTGTAATTCCCCTTAACTTCCTCAGGCAAAGAGTCAAACCAAGTACTAGCATCTTTCCTAAGGACCACCTCAAACATTTCTACACGTTCTTGATCGGTTACTATCCTCTTGATATGGCAAGACATCTTGAAATTTGCTAAAAATAATTCTGCATCCTCTCCAGGCTCTCCAAAGAAAAGAGGATATCCAGACATTTGGCGTTGGCTCTCCATTATTATGAAAGATTACAACACGAGTTACAATAAGGGATACAATAGAGATCTAGAACCACTCGCCTGCAAATGAAGAAGTGAGAAAATACCACTCTAGGTTTTCTTCTTCAGCTATCCAAGCTTCAATAAGGTCTCGATTTGTTTGATCAAAACAAAAGGGTAGACTATTGATGAGCTCTAAGAAGGGTTGAAATTCTTCAAAGCTAAGGCGATAAACAGAAATCTCTAGAACTTCATTTTCTGGATCCAAAAGAGCAACCACGTCCCAAGTGATAAATTGCACTTGCTCTACAATTCCCAATGCACAAGCGGTTTGTATAAAAACTAGATCTTCATGCTCGTCGAAGGCCGTGAGAAAGTAGCAATTGACTAGGAGCTCCTTTCCTTGGAGTTCCACACAGTCGGAGTGAGGCAACCTTCTCACAATTTCATAAAGAACATCCTCATCAAGTCCGATCAAGTTTGCAAGATCAAGTCCGAACATCCTCATTTTGAAAGGTCCAAGGGTGAAGAAGTTACAGAGCTGCATGGGACTTTTCAGAGAAATCAGAAAGGCATAGAAATGTGTAGATTTGTGCATACCAAAGCTGCCCTTTCAGAGGATGGTGAGTTCCATATGTGAAGAAGCTACCTGGGGCACTAAAAGGTGGAAGGTGGTGGCATTGATGGCTCTACAAGAAGCAGCAGAGGACTTCCTACTCGAGTACTTCAGTGACATCACCATTGTAGCAGCCCATGCCCACAAGGTTACTGTAATGGACAAAGATAGTGAGACACTAAAAAGAATAAGGTGGAGGTATGACAAACTACTGGTCCCCAATGTCTGCAGGGATAAGAAAATGAGGGAAATTTTGTTATACCCCCCTGAGCTATTGCCACAACTCACAGTTGTAGATGTCACACATTATGTGAATATAAGGGCAAAGGCAGAGACTGTTGCTCGCCAAACAGAGGTTATGAGGGAAGCAGAGCTTAAGGAGAAAGCAAAAGTAGTAGTGGAGTCCCAGAGGCAAAGAGAATGCAATGTGACCCTATCCATAGAGGCAAGCAATCAAGAAACTCTACTTTCAATGAAGGATGGTTTGCTTGCAGAGATACCATTTGTAGATGGAGCCAGAAAGCTGGCTCTGGAAAAAGTGGACATTGATTTATTGTTGAATCCAGATGCTCAAATCTCAGACACAATTATCTATGCTTGTCTTAAGTAAGTGTTACTATCTTGCTAACTTTGAAAACTCAGATAATAGGTTTACTAACTCAGGTATACTCTCTGCAGCTTGATCAAAAGTCAACTCCCACCGCACACCCACACGGAGGTGTTTCTTCTTGATCCACAAATGTCAGTGATTATTAGACAGAAGAACAGTCCATCTGGGACCTTTGAGAGTTGGTTTCTCCACTGTGCTATGCTAGAAGTAACTGTCATCATCTTTCCATATGAGAACAACCATCACTGGAGTCTCATATTCCTTGATGTTGACCAACCAGCAGTGTGGGTGTTCAATTCAATAAAAGGAACCCACCCTGAAATTAGGCTGTAAGTGTTATGTATCAGAAAGTGTTTCTTATAGATATCCATGTAAATTTGAAGCCTCAAGCTAACATCTTGATACTGGTTTGTGCAGTTGTATAAAGAGGTTGTTGCTTGCCTATGGCAAGCTATGTGGAAGGTATGAAGTATACAAGGCCCCAATCAAAGATGTACCTATCCCAAATCAAACCGATGGAAATTCTTGCGGCTAGAGATGTCTTCTCCATGCAGAATATGTCCTGCAAAGCTACTTTGCATTAAAACCTTTCATGACTAAGGTAACCATTTGGCAATGCATTCAGTCAGTTTTGGTTTAGTTTATACAAGAATTCTCACCATGTGGTCTTTCAATTTTGCAGAGTGCTTTAAAAAACTACACATATGATTATTTGCAAAGATGTAGGATAAGTTTAATACAACACCTGCTTACTATGTCGAGCCCCAGAGAACCTGAATATAGCGGCTTAGACGACCGCACAATTGATATGACAATACATGACGTGCCACCACGACAAACCGCTGCATCCGATACAGTGGAATCACAACGGGCCGAGGGGGTCATATCAGCTGAAGATGAAAGAGCCGAGGATGAGGAAAGGTCAAATGAGCATATGGAAGGTGCTAGTGTACAACCAGAGGGGCTTATGGAGGAGACAATGAAAGAGCCAAGTCAGCCACTGGAGGAGCCAAAAGAGCCTATGGATGAAACCCTGGATGAGGAAAGAAGGCCTACGAATGAGCAAAAGGATATGGATAAGGAAAGCAGGCCTAGGGATGAGCAAACTGATATGGATGAGGCAAGGATGGATGGTGCAAGCCGGTCAACCGAGGCAGAGGAAAAGACCTTGGAGGAAACCCTGAATGAGGCAGAAAGAGCCATGGGGGAGACCCTTGATGAAGATGTGAATGATGACTATGAAGATGTGAATGATGAAGCTAAAGCAGAGGAGAGCAACAACGACAACAACGCTACAGAGACCCAATATGGACCCTTGCTACCTGTAGATACGGTTGTTCCGGTAATGTCTATTCAAGTATGGAAAAATATGTTCAGCTTCTAACTACTTATATGTACTTTTCAACTTTTATAGAGGTTTATTATCTTGGACCTCAATGGATTGCTGCTGATGCGCGTGCCTCTCGGTGACACAGAACCCTTTGAGGATTTGCAAACATTTCGGATGGGAACTTGTCGAGTCGTGGTTCGTCCAAGAACTAAGGAATTTATTCAGTTTCTTCTTCCGCGCTTCAGAGTTGCCATATGGTCTTCAATGCAAAGGCAAAACTTGTCACCACTAGTTACAATAGTTTGCAGTGTATGCGGCGCTCACACGTCAGATTTTGCCTTTTTGTATGATCAAAGAAAATGTGTTACCATCGAGGGCCACTACCACCCTAAAAAACCACATTTACCTCTTTTGTACAAACTGTTTAGCCAAATCGGTGTACCCTTTGATGCAACTAATACACTACTGATTGATGATACTCCTGAAAAGGGAGAACTAAATCCATCGGGAACAACTATCTCACCACCTTCTTTTGAGGGGCATTCCTTTTATTTTTACCTTGAAGACATTCTGATTCCATACTTACAGAAATTGTATCTCGGTCCATTGTTCACGGACGAGTTTGTACTTTCTAATGAATTAAGATGACTCTTCTATCATTTCTTTGTCTTGTCTAACATTGAGAGAGAGAGAGAGAGAGAGAGAGAGAGAGAGATTTGACATGCTAAAGAAATGACACTTATATTCATAGGGCACAATTGACAAATGAGCTCAAAAAACTTCATGTATTGAAAGTCATTCGTATACACTTGGGTTCACAAGAATCTCTATTACATTGACACTATTTCAACCCGACCATCCAACTCTTTGCACAAAATATCTTTTTCCCTTCGCCGCATCACCTTACGGCCAGCTAGGAAAAAGGAAAAATCTGATAGGTCCTTGTCCATTGACTCTTCAATTATGTCATGCCTCAACTGCAGAAGACTGCATAGATCCCTTATTGTAACCACCAACATTAGGCCATGCTCTTTATCAATCACTTCCACATCCACAGCGGGATTATCTTCCAAACCTGCAAAAACCTGGTCCATAGGAATGTACTTACCTTTGAGCATTTGTGATCGCATATACCAAAAGGAGACTAATAGTGATTGGCTTGCAATCATGTGCTTGACAACTAGAGTATCAAGCGCGACCTCGCACCGCAAACCAATCTCTTCCTTTACATACCATCCTCTGTCAAGAAGTTTGTCACAGGATGACTGCTGAAATGACTTGCACATGAACATAGCACTACAAGAGGCTATTCATATTAGCGACGCTCACACAGCGACGCTCAAAAAAAATATTCCCGGCGTCGCTATGAGCGTCGCAAATTTACTTGTAAATTTGCGACGCTCATAGCGACGCCGGCTGGGCTAAAAAAATAACAGAGAGCGCCCAAAAACTCAGCTCTCAGATCTGAGTTTTTCGGCGCCCTCAAGCAAGGAGCAGGTAACGCTCTCCCTCTCTCTCTCTCTCTCTCTCTCTCTCTCTCTTTCTTCTCCACACACACACACACACATACACACACACGAGGAGAGGAAGGAGAGCCAGGTATGCTCCTTCCCTCTCCTCACTCTCATGTTCCCTTCCCCTCTTTCTCTCTCCCTCTCTCTCTCTCTCTCTCTCACACACACACACACACACACATAGTGTTTTTGAGAGAGAGAGAGAGAGAGAGAGAGAGAGAGAGAGAGATAAAGAGTACAAACATAAACAAAAACGCACACACACATACATAAACAAAGAATGCACACACACATTGAGAGAGGAAAAGAGAGAGAGAGCATGCATAAACAAAAAACGCACACATTGAGAGAGGAAAAGAGAGAGAGAACATGCATAAACAAAAAACGCACACATTGAGAGAGGAAAAGAGAGAGAAAACATGCATAAAAAAAAAAATGCACACACATTGAGAGAGAAACTAATTTAACGTCGTAGAAAACTAATTAAAATTAAAAGACCTAAAGATCTAGCCGACGAGGAGTTGAACTCAAGACCTATTATTCAAGAGGGAAATGGCATAACCAATCTATCATACTTGGCATGGGTGATAAAAAGTTTATACCATTTATCTCTTTTTATTGGCACACACATCCACACACGCGCACACACACAAGAAGAAGAGAGTTATAACGTCGTAGGAAACTATCCTAAAAGACGTTAAAGATTAGGTTAGATGTAGACTTATGTTAAATTAGATTTAGGTTTATTTAAGTTAAATTAAATTAGATTTAGGTTTATTTTTAGTTAGATTTACGTTTATTTACGCTAGATTTAGATTTACGTTATATTAGATTAGATTTAGGTCTCCATAGACTGCAATGCTTGCATGAAGCAGGTGAAGAAAGCCCTCAATGGAATATAGGGTATTGCTGCCTTCACTCATGGTGGGCTCCGTCGATCCAAAAGTACTGGTGAAATATCTTCAGAAGATAGGGAAGAAGGTGGATCTTTAGGGCGGCAAGAGCCACTACATCCCCGACAATGACCATCTAGACAACCTCTAGTCATTCAACAGCAACTTCAAAGTTAGTAACAAGAGCAAGAACGGTCCAAAGGGCCAATTGCTGTCGTCAGATGTGGATGGAGATGAGGCAGCGTCACCGCCGAAAGTTAACTCTCACATCTTTAGTGATGAGAATGCCAACTCTTGCCGAGTTATGTGAAAAATTATGTGTTAAATCAGTTTTAAGGTTCTTATAATCCCTGTTAGTTTAGTTCTTTGTTTTTAATATAACATAATTTACATTAGATTTAGATTTATGTTATATTAGATTAGACTTAGGTTTATTTAGGTTTACCCACACACACACACACACACACACACAAGAAGAAGAGAGTTTTAACGTCGTAGGAAACTATCCCAAAAGACATTAAAGATTAGGTTAGATGTAGACTTACGTTAAATTAGATTTAGGTTTATTTTTAGTTAGATTTATGTTTATTTAGATTTACGATTATTTACGTTAGATCGAGTCCACGCAAGAATTACTTACGGTTTAGGGTTTAGAGTTAGACGAACAGTGAAAAGATCTACTGTGAAAAGATGTTAAGATGCTGTGAAGTGCTACAGCTAGAGAAGAGGCAAAGGGGTTTTGTCCACTACATGCAGTATCATGTAGACATGGGTCTGTAGATTTCTTGTACCCACAAATATAGGTATTGACCAATAAAGACGAAATTATAACCCGGTGGTTCTGATCTCCGTGCACCTCTAGACCGAGGTGTGCGGGGATTGGACATGACTAGAGAATGTGAGGTAGAGAGAGAGAGAGAGAGAGAGAGAGAGAGAGAGAGAGAGAGAGAGGGATAAGACGAAGAATGCCAATAGAATATTAAATTTTTTGTCCAGGTTATAAGATTTTTATCCTCATTATGAGTAGTGACGAGGATGTTCGTCCGTCCAACCGAAACACCTATCTCTCAACGAGGGTCTTATGTCCTTGTAATCAATGCAAGCATGCTGTGCGACGGACAAGACATGTTTCTTTGCAGCACGTTCGCGAATTTGGCGAGTTCGATCCATCTATTATAGATCGAGTTGTTGCCAATTATAACTCATCGGACTCTGACGCTGGCCAACAAGCAGCAATCTTGCAACCCAATAGACGTGTTTGCAGGCGCTTTGGTCAAGCAGCATATGTGAGGCCACAAGATGTAGCCTCTGACAGCTCGGGGGATGATCATGCAGAGCACATTCCCAACGAGGCAATGTTTGAGCCCGAGATTGATGAAATGATCGAGACGATCATGGATTCAGAAAGGCTTATCTATGATGATATGAAAAGTGAAGCCGATATGCCATTGTATAATGGAGCACGTATGTCTAGATTGAAAGCACTCCTGGTTCTTCTCAACATGCAGGCAAAGTTTGGATGGAGTGACACTAGCATCACAACGCTTTTCAGGTGATCTATTACAATTAGTTTACTTTAATAAAACTCTAAATGTATAATGATCTGATAGATTTTTACACGACTGTATCGTATTTTTATGTTGTGTAGATTGCTTAAAGAGCACATACTACCAGCTGACAATGTGATGCCAGATTCCCGAGATGAAGCAAGAAAGATTTTGCGAAACTTGGGGATGGATTACAATTCTATCCACGCTTGTCCTAATGAATGCATTCTTTTCAGAGGGGAATACATAGACATGGAGAAGTGTCCGAAATGTGATTCCGAAAGATATCGAGTAGATCTCCACGGGACAAAAATTCCACAAAAGGTTTTGCGACATTTTCCTCTGCTTCCTCGCATCAAGCATTTCTTCAAATGTAAGTCCATGGCAGCCCTAGCATCATGGCATGAGGAGAATAAATCTTCGGATGGTGTGCTACGAATTCCTGCAGATTGCGCAGCCTGGAAACATATAGATGGAACATGGTCGGATTTTGCCAGGGAAGCTTGAAATTTGCGCTTAGGCCTGGCTATGGATGGCGTAAATCCATTTGGTCAAAGATCAACATCTTACAGTGTATGGCCCGTTGTCATCGTCAACTACAACATCCCCCCATGGTTGACTATGAAGAAGGGGCACCTATGGCTAAGCTTGATTGTGCCAGGGCGATATAAAGTGGAGAATATGGATGTGTATCTTCGTCCACTATTGAAAGAGCTACAACAATTGTGGATTGGCATAGAGGTGGTGGATATGAGCCGACACACAGGACGACGGAATGCTTTGATCTGAGGCATTCTAATGTGGACCATGCATGACTATCCCATGCTAATAGAATGCTCAGGTGATCTATTGACACTCCTCACTCAGACACTGTAAATCTTGTTTTTTCCCATAGTTGATCTATTATCATGTGTATACATGCAGAGCTTCAAACAAGCGGATACAGAGCATGTGTCACATGTGGACCTAGACTGAATGCACGTAGGGCGCCCTCACTGAAGAAGCAAATCTACGAAGGTCATCAAGCGTATCTTCTAGAGAATCATGTGTTACGCGACGGCTTTTTGGGAAGAGAGCCACCAAGGATGTCTGCACAAGCATGGTTAGAGCAGAAGGAGATGTGCGATGACGGATTGCCTCCAGGGATGAAGAGACTATCTCTATGGTACGAGTTACCATACTGGCCCCGACTCATGATCAATCACTTGCTCAATCCAATGCACATATTCAAGAATGTGGGTAATCTACTATGGGACCATCTGACTGGCAAGAAAGATACTTTGGGAGCCAGAGTTGACCTTAGAAATGTGGATCGTATGGAGCAATATTGGCCGCAAACAGCGTCTGATGGATTGATAAAACTCCCTAAAGCACCATGGATTTTCACAGGAGCCCAAGAACGCAAAGTAAAAGAGACCATTCGATCTTTGCGGACCCCCACTGGCGTAATGCACTCGCTCCGAACGTGTTTTACTAAAGAAGGAAAGCCTACCGGTTTGAAGTCACACGATTGGCATAAAATGTGTCAGGTACGTTCATAGTGGACTTTAATATCATTGCATAAAATGTGGACTTTAATATCATTGCTGCACATACTTTACAGTTTATTTTACCGGTTGCCATTGAGGGATGTTTGTCTCTCGACATCCGTAACACAATCTACAAACTTGCAAAGCTGGTGCAATGGATCTCACAAAAGGAGATCAACGTAGACTCCATACCATTCGCCAAACTAAATGCTGCGGAGCTTGTGTGCATGTTTGAGAAACATTTTCCTACTACCATGCTAACCATTCAGGTGCATCTTCTTGTTCACATAGTTGATGAGGTGGAAATAGCTGGCACAGTTCATTCCAGATGGATGTTCTTCTTAGAACGTTTCATGAAAACGCTTAAGGGATATGTGCATCAAAAGGCACGTCCAGAGGGTAGCATGGCAGAAGGTTGGTTGGTACCAGAGTCCCTAGTGTACATTGGAGAGTGGCTAGACGGATTTGATAAAGCCCGGGAAACGCTATGGCGAACCATAGATGATGAGCGCATATCTGGGATTGTCATGTGCAATCTCGGTGTTGAGAAGAAGATGACGGAAGATCTAGAGGCTAAAATCAACCGATTTTGCATGCTTCACAATCCAGTGATGCAAAAGTGGATTTCACAATATGAGGATGCAAAGCAAGAGCGACAAAGGGCACGAATCGAGTGGAGACGGGGAAGACGACCACCGATGCACTATCCTACGGGTCTGGAGAGCCTACCAACATTCATGAGCTTAAGATGGTTGCACAACCAATTGAAAAGCGCACAACAATGCGGTGACGAAGTGACTGAGGAAGAGTGGGAGTACTCTCGGGGTTGCGCGACCAAGGTAAGTTTGCAATGTATGACTAGCTAGTGACTTTATTTCTAAACGTTTGAACAGCCACTCATAATCTTTGTTCGTTGTAGTATAAGTCATACACAGTAGCATGGTGTAAAGGTCGACATTTTAGGGTGGAACGTATCGACAAAAAGCGTTTTACTCAAGATTGTGGAATCATGGCAAAATTTGAACAGTCTAGTTGACGACGTTCCTCTGATGCAAATCCTGTGGTGGCGAAACTCACTTACTTTGGCACGCTACAAGAGATTTTGAGGATCGATTACAGAGGATTTTTTGTCGACTTGTTCGACGTGCAATGGTTCAAGATAATCATGGAGGGTCGCAACGCTACTGTGCGTAGAGGAGAGTCTGGTTTTCTTGAGGTGGATTCTACTAAGAAATGGACTGACCTAAGAGACACTTTCGTACTACCCGAGCATTGTGAACAAGTAAGTATGTAAATAGTTAACATCCCCCTTTTACAAGTTATGTGCTTGAAAGCTCTCATGTAAGTTATGTGGCTCTGGCAGGTAATATTTCATCCTACAAAGTCTACATCAAACTGGTGGTACGTCGTGGAGGTAGCCCCTCGTAGTGCAAGGACGTATGAAGACTACCATGTGCCAATCACAACAGCATCAATGGAGGAGATCAGAGAAGATGCTCAATCAGAAGCCGCTGCGGTGGTGCCAGACGAGCATCAAGATGCTACTACTCTATATGGGGTGCATGCAGAGGAGCTACAAAATGAAACAGAGGATATGTGTTTAAAGGGAGAGCTCTATATAGATATAGGAAGTTATGCTGAGTTATGCGAGGATGAGAGAGAGATCTCTTAAAGCCACAAATATTTTATTTGAACAATTTTGCTCCGTGTTGTAAAAGCTCTGGCTCTCTAAGTACCTTCCATGGTGTATAATGCTCTTTTCTACTCGCGCTCACATCTTTTGATTGAAAATTATGAGTTTTCGACTTGCCTCTTCTATCACTCAATTCATTGCGTCATTGTATTTATATGCGTCATTACGTCATTGTATTTAATGGTCTTTGCATCATTGTCTACTCTATTCATTCAATATTAAGTTTAAATATTCGTGTGTTTAATACAGGTATGGATGATGAGGAGTTTCTTTCTTCTTTGTCACCGTAGCAGAGACAGTGGTACGTGGAGCGTCATCGCTCTGGCGCATCATCGCGCATTCCTACTCCATCTGCATCTCCCTCTCTTTCGGAGCATTCGGCGCGCTCCGAAGCTTCGGTATCAACGAGACGATCTTCACACTCGTCTAGACACCGGCGCTCTAGTGGTGGTGGTGGCGGTTGTTGTGGGGATTCCGTCGCCGATGCCTCCACACCGCCTCGTGTTCGACGAGGCTCTTTACCCTCCCCTTCTTTGCCCGCCCCCATACCAGCCACAGCATCGCCATCTACGCCAGGTTTTGAGCGGCTGGCTGTTCCTAGTAGCTACACACCTCTACCTACTCCGCCAGGAGCCACCCCACTTGACACTCCTCGCTTCGGGGCCCAGACGCCGGTGGAGACACCTGACGTCCGTACCCCCATCGACACGCCGCTAGAGATCCCTGCCGGGACACCCAGGTTCACGCGTCACCGGATAGAGGGCTTGCCTTACTCCGTCGACTTCAGCGGCGGCATCATCATGGATGATGACAGCAAGAAGGTGATCTCGTGCATGCGTGGTCTTTGCTCTCAGCTATTTAGACACTACATACTAAACAAATGGAGTGAAGTACCAAGTGATTTAAAAAACAGAGTCATCAGCATACTTCATGATGAGTTTCCCGTTCCAACACGGGATCGGCGCTTCAATGAAGACCTGATGAAGATTCGAATGCGCGAATACTGCAAACACAAGCGTTCCGAAGTGCAAAAAGCAATCAAGCATGGGTGGAACAGGCCAGATTGGCTGGCCAAAGAAGATTGGAAGAATGCAAAGAAAGCAGCGCGCGAGAATCCCGACAAGTGGAAGCAACAAAAGGATGCAGCCAGAGCGCGAGTAGAGGCAGGGAGCTCCCACCACTTGGGAAGCGGTGGATGGGCATCATTTGAGGCCGATTTTGTAAGTGTTTTCGCATTGCTCTTTATGTTCGATAGTTTAGGGTTTATGAGTTTTTTAATTCTAACATAATGAAATATTTGTATGTTTTGACAGTGGTGGATGACAGGACGTGATCCCACACCGTACGAGCGCGAGTACGCAGGCAAGAAGGGCTTAAACGCCCTGATGGACATTCTCAGTTCTCGCGGCGGCATGGTTAGTATTAGGGTTTACTCTTTTCTATTTTTTGTATTGTTTTATAAATGTCGTTATATGTTTATACTTATTGAAAGCTGTCTTATTGTCTTTTTTTGCAGAATTCGACAGATACGCCGCTTGGACGCAATGAGACGTCTGACTAGACGACGTCAGTTTAGCCGTAGCTAGATAGCATTAGTTTAGGGTTTCTCATAGCTTATGTATCATGAGACGGATTTTATACGTCTTTTTGAACCATGTATATTATTACATTTGTCACCGGAGTTCATTTTGCCAATCAATTCTTTATGCCTATGATGTTGTACAATTGTCATTATTACATTTGCCAATCAATTCATTTTGCCTATGATGTGTACAATTGTCAATTTTACGCTTGTCAATTTTGCAAACAATGCGTCTTGTGGGTGACTATTTTGGGTCTATTATCTACCCTTGCACTTTTTTAAAAAAGTGAATCAAGTACAATATGGTTGATGGGTGGCAGGGCATTCAATGCCCTGCCACCAAATAAAATTTCTCTCGGGCGTCGCTATAACCGTCGCTATTTATGGCTCTCGAGCATCGCTATAAGCGTCGCTATAGAATTCTGTGTAAACGTCGCTATAACCGTCGCTATGACCGTCGCTATGAGAGTCGCTATATAGCGACGCTTGTAGCGACGCATATTACGACACCTATAGCGACGCTCTCGTAGCAACGCTATTAGCGACAGTTTTAGCAACGTCGGGGGTTATAAAAACCCAGTGTATTTCCGTCGCTAACAGCGTCACAAGAGCACACAACCTCTTGTAGTGTAGTTTTCGTAACACGGATATTGTAGCTATGAAACAACTCTATGAAGAGTGCAGCAGGACAAAAGTTTGCAATTCTAACCAGTTTGGTGGGAATAGAGCTACGTAGAGACCTCTGTATATCCTTGTAGAGCTTACTTCGCATTGCCTCCACCATTGTTTCCTCAGGAACTGGCCAGTCCACAGTGTTCCAATCGGTTGGTAGAGGCAGTTTCACCAACATGCCATTCTTATTCCCTGAGCTGAGTTGGTAGAAGTGGTCATAAAAAAATATTCCTTCATCAACCAGGATTTTGCTGCTCCTCCCTGAATACTGTAGAGAACCAATGTGGGCATGAACAACAAGGAAGAGGCCTATTATGCACTCCACAGGCTCCCATTGGTCATAAGAAGAGGGATAAACATCTGCAATATATATAAGAAGAGTTAAACTAAGAGTGTCAATAAGTAAAAATGACAAATCTAATGTAGTTGAGCCGTGAAGAATGGAGACATTGCTCATAAGAAGAGGGATAAACGTTGCAAAATATATAAGAAAAGTTATAATGAGAGTATCAATAAGTGAAATGACAAATCAAATGAAGTTCAGATGTCAAGAGTACTTACAATTGCAACGTGGTTGATGTATATCTGATACATTTCCACCGTTTTCTATCACGTCTAGATGGGTAAACACATGCTGAACAAGAACTTCCTTTACAGATCTTTTGCCGATTTCAACTTTGAAATCCAACACTCTGGCCTTCCATGCTGAGCGGTAAACATTGATACCACTAGACCTCTTGGGTCTTCTTGGTTGCATGAGGACCCATGAACCTTTGTTTATCCTTTGTCCAACCCATTGGTTCTCTGCACTTATTGAAGTTGATATTGTAATTGAGGATATGCTACTACTTGCCCTTCTAGGAAAAGTGCAGCTGTTGGTTGGTGTGAGAGATAGTAAACACCTAGAGCTTCTTGGGCGAGAAGACGTGGAAGCCATAGCTCTCAGAGAAAAGCTTTAGTGGAGGGAGATTCACTTTGAAAGCATTCTAATGGAGGGAAAGTGTTTTAGAATTCCAATATCTTGTGCGGGCTTAATGGTCACCCTCCAGTACGTTAATGACCATAAGAGAATATCAGCAATGGGACCACTGGCAAGCACCTAATAGCTCGGTAAAAGCAAGGAAGTTACGATGCCACAATCCTAGATTCGTGAAAGTGTTTAGGCTATTTTCCTATTTTTTGAGTCTTTCCACGTACTTTCCTACGTAACGTAGCCCTCCTGCTCATTGGACGCGCTCTATTTTTCTCTCTCTTCATATGGCCCTCCAAATGACCTCCGAAATTTCCTAATGAGCCAGCGGGAGGATTACCATGCGGTGCACCCAAACTGCCCAGTCACTCTTGCCTCTGTTGTTTGGTCTTGCGCGCCGGTGCACCACCACCGAACACAGACCAATGGGGCACCTCCTCAAGCGATAGGTGAGTCGTGCTATCATCTCTTCGAGCGCTTTTTTGAGGATGCCAAAGCCCTTCGTTCTCCACGTGCTCCAAAGCAATGCGCTTCAAGCGAGGGATTTTCCTTTTGCACTTGGTGCAAGGTCAAGGGAGTTTTTCCTTGAGCCAACGATTGCACTCAGGGCCTCTAGGGGGACCACGATCATCCCAATCGATGTCCTTCACATGCAAAATGTTGTTTATATAGTCATGTGTCCTAAAACATAAATAATTAGAAAAGCACTTAATTCCATTAGAAAAATTACATGTAGTTAAAGTCAAAGGGAATAAATGACAATGAGTGCTAAAATTATTTTTAACTAAAAGAGAAAAAATACAATTAATAAACATTTAAAAGTACTACAAAGTAAAGTATCCATAAAAAATTAAAAATCTTCATCAAAAATTTCAAAAGGCTAAAAAATGAAATAATGTATAGCTAAGGGTAGAGGGGGTGGTTTGTACCCCCTCCCCCGCAACCTCAGCTTCACATGTATCCATTTGAAATGACCTACTGTGGTAATACAAGAGGTAATTGATGCGAGAATGGGCGCTGTAATAGTCGCGGTAATACCCGCGATAATAATTGGCACCTAAAAAAGGCAAAAAGGCAGAGTATGCCGTGTTTTTGCTGCATACTTTACGTTCTTGCTCTATGCCATCGCTCCCAAGCTTCCCTTCCTCCCCTCCCCCACCCCCCGTCTCCCTTCCCTCTCTCTCCTTCTACAAGCTTCCCAAATTTCAATGAAGGGGGTTTCGTCCAAGTTTCATTGAAGGGGGTTTTCCACCATCTTCTTTGGAAGCTCAACCTAACCAAAGCTCAACCGCGCTACAAAGAAAGAAGTAAACACAAAACAAAGCACATCTCCCCTCTTTACCTTTTGTTTTCTACTACACACACACACACACACACACACACACACGTATAGATACAAAAAAAATAGAGAAAATAGAGAATCCATAACATACCTCGCTCATTTGGAAAGCTTTATCATGAACATTTTGCTCTACCCCAGTCTCCAGTAAATTCTTTAGCTATTAGCTTGAGTAAAAAAATCGCTTGTCGAGGCTTGCTATGCCCCTCTGAGTTAACTTCAACCCATTGTTCCTTCCCATTATGATTGTATGGGAATGGCCTCCATTTATATATATATATTATTTACTTGGTGACACCAAGGCTCTTTTTTTGATATCTGAACGCAACAGCCACCACGTGGCACTAGATTTAAATTAAAAAAAAAACATCGCTGCCAAACTTTGCCGTGAAAAGCTACCAGGTGAATAAAATGAAAAATGCACTCTGCGTTGTAGTTGCAGATCATCAAGCTGAAGGGTACGTCGGATGCTTGCCAACGTCATGAGCCCTTAGATATTTCATGCGATCAACCCATGGTAGAGGTCTCCATTATAGTGCTACTGAAACAAAAGATATCAGATTTCAATCAATGATTAGTTGGCCTAATCAGGAGTTGAATCACCAACACTCATTGCCTTCCCAAGCCCCTTCATCACATTTTTCTATTGATTTTATCAGGCTGGTGGCAATGCAGATGGCAGAGGTAGAAGAAGTGGAACGAGTAAACGTCAAAGTAGACATTAGATAAAAAAGCATAGCAGGATCGATCACACCAAATCTTTTGATGGTTATCCTCAAGTAATTATAAGCCAGTGGCTTTAGTGCTAGCTGCTTACGCTTTTAGCAGAGTGTGTGAGGGGATTACTGGCAGACAGATCAATGTTGAGGGAAAGGCATTGGGGAATATCACTATTAGTGCAAGTCATGATATGATGAGTCGTTGGCTTCAGTCGCACTCCTTGTCCAGCTCTGTTGATATCCTATCTAAAAATTGATGAGGCAAGCATTTCGGAACAATCTGTAGACAAACAGAAACATCTCTCATGACCAATTCAACGCAGAATATGGAAGTTGTTAATGTGTAGCTCCAAGGAGATACAACAGCATTGCAGTGGAAGTCAAGTAGTAAATCATGCAGGTGCCTATGGTGTTGATCAGGATCAAAAGAATATTGAAAGAGCAGAAGCAGAAGCTAACTCTTTTTTCCACACAAAGAGATTTGATGTTGGAGAAGCTAACGAACACGGACTGCAGAGTAATGGAATTTCTAGAGACAAGCATACCAATATGTCAGTACCTATTAGCCTCCAAGAGTAGTTCACTACTGTCCATTCAATAACATGTGGGATAATAGACTCTCTATAGACAATATGGCCAATATTGCGGCCTGTAAAGAGATTCTCTTGCTAATAACCGTGATTTAGTGGCAGATCCTATGAGCAAAAATCCATGTACGCAATAGCTATCAGATCAAGTTCAGATGGCTGCAGATGACAGACATCAGTTTGGTATTGTAGCCAACACAAACCCTCATTTTTCCTTGGGACACTATTAAATCTATTCATATCTTCTCAAAGGTCTTTTGTGCAACAGGCAGTTGAGGTAGAAACCACATATAGCAAGCGCGACTCCAGCTCAAAAACATTGCAAGGTTCGTTATCTATATCCAATTTTCCACGCGCATGCGTTTGCTTGGCGCAACACATAAATGCTACGGGGCAAGGAACGGCTTCCGTTTCTTATAATTTTTTGGAGAGACCACAATGCCAACTCTCCACAATACTTTTGTATGGCACCCATTAGGAAATTTTGGGGTCATTTGGAGGGTCTTATTGAAGAGAGAGAAAAGAAGGCGCAGGCAGCAACCTTAGTAACGTAGAAATACATGGAAAACAACACAAAAATGAAAGAAAACATTTTAAAATATTGAGTTTTGTCCCATTTTCATAAGATAACTTCCTTGTCTCACAAAGTAGGGTCCACTGCTAGTATCCATCAAGTTCATGACACCTGACTACTAATTGATAGCTAACTCTCTCCCTTCATTAAAAGATCCACTACCTTTATGAAAGGCTTTCAAACCTCATTCTCCCTCCATTATACCTATGGCTTTGTCTTCTACCCGCCCAAGAAGTTCTAGAGGTTTCTCTACACTGTCCGCAACTGGCCTCACCATTAGTGTGCCAAGAAGACCATGTAGTAGCATAAGCACTACCTCAATCTCAAACTCTCTCACTAAAGATAATAGGTGGCAAGAGCAGAGGATAAGCAAAGGTTCTTAGGTTCTTATGCAGCCAAGAAGGAGAAAAAGCTCGAAAGCAACAAACATATCTCGTTCTGCATGGAAAGCAAGAGTTCTGGATTTCAAACTCGAGGTTGGTAAGAAGACTGTGAAAGAAGTCTTTGTTCAACATGTTTTCACTCACTCTGATGCGATTTCTCATGGCGGTGATGTCTCCATGGTGCATAATCCATAGTGCAACTGTAAGTTAATTATTTAGTACTCCTCTATAAATGTTATCTTACATTTCAAATGTGAATCTGTTTTTTCTTCTCTTATTACAGGTATATAATTAGGTTATACAGATGTTTGAATTTATTTTTATTCTATTACATTCACAGATGTTTATCCTTTGTCATATGAGGAATGGGAGCCATTGGAGTGCATTATAGGTCTGATCTCTGTGACCCATGCTCATATTGGAGTCTTGCAATATGCTGACAAAACTAGAAAAATCTTGACAGACGAGGGTATTTCTTTTTTATGACCATTTCTACCAACTCAGTCAAAGGAATCAAAGAGGAGTGGTGGTGAAGGTTCCACTACCAACGAACTAGAAGTCCATGGATTGGCCCGTTATCGACTCAACAATGAGTGAGGCATTGAGGAGCAGGCTCTATAGGGATGTTCAAAGGTCTCTCCAAAACTCTGTACCCACTAAATTGGTGAAACTTGCAAATTTCTGTCTTGTTGGTCTCTTTGTTGAGTTATTTCATACCTGCAAAGTACATGTTGCTAAAACTATGCTGCTCTGCAAATCATTTTATTCCCTCTTGTGTGATAAGCTTCTTGATCGAGGGTGGTATGTGAAAGAAACAGATGGCATATGTTGCGAGATTTATCTTGACACTTTCATTGTCAAGTATATTCTTGCGACACAGAAATTAATAATCTTCTTTTGGTACAAGCGTTCTCACATTGTTGAAGGTTGCTATGTGCCTATGGATCAAGAGGCAGCAAGTTTGGCAAACAATGCTGTCATAGACGTGGAAGTGGTGAAAAAAGACCTAAATCTTATGACAATAATTACAATAAGACAGTAATGCAATCTTTTGCAACTTTGACATGACATAGTGTAGGAGACTACCGACATTGACTCTGTAAACTTTTATTTCTTCCTGGGTGGACAAAGAGTAATGCAATGAAGGGAGAAGCATTTTTTTTGTGGAAATCTTTCTGGCCGTATTCAAATTGTGCCCTTGTAATCAGACTTGAATGGCTTCAACGAAATGTAACTTTTTTTACTAGTTTAATCTTGATATCAAGTGTTTGCTCAAGGCTGTGTGTGTGTGTGTGTGTGTGTGTGTGTGTGTGTGTGTGTGTGTGTAGTCGAAACACATAGACAGGATGACAGTATCAATTTAAGGTATAAACAATGAATTACTAAGTACATTTGTAAGTACAAATTCTGACGTGCTCAATGGGCTTAAGTACATTGCTTGCAGGTATGGGACCAAAATGTTCTCTAGGTAAAAATCGTGAAGATGCCCTTCAAATGGAGGTGGGGAAATAGTAGTGCCGGGTGGATTAGGTAAACTCTCATGTGGTGTGTCATCAATCAACAAAGTATTGAGAGCATCATAAGGTACATTGATCTGTTCAAAGGGCTTGTAGAAAAATGGTACATTAGCTTTAGTTGGGTGGAAATGTCCCGCAATGGTATTACAATTTCTTTGACTATACACAAAATAAAAATCCAATCTCTGAATTTTACCCAAATTGCAAACTATGGTATCAAGGGGATTTAGGTTTTGGGCCTGCATTGAAGACCAGATAGCAACCCTAAACCGTGGAATCAAAAAATTCAAAACTTCCTTTATGCCTGGACAAATTAATACTCTGACATTTCCCAAGCGAAAACTACGTAAATCAAAGAACTCTGTATATACACTGTACGGTTGTCATAGCAGCAACAATCCTTTGAGATCCAAGATAATCAGTCTCTGCAATCATTGTGTGCATACATATAAGCTGTTAGAAACCAAAAAGAATATATTATTTAAGTACAATGGATATTACCGGAACAACCATATCTACTTGAAGAAAGAGTCCATAATGGTCATTTCTAATGTTGACATTCTGTTGTTGAGTGTCGATGTTCCCTTCTATATTGCCAAGGGTATCCACCTCTTGTGGTTGTGCAGTACATAACTCTTGTGTTTACATGGCCGAATGGTTAACCTGTTCTGTTGTCTGTTCCTAGCCTTGATTTTCAATGTTGTCCTCCTCCTCTACATGGTCAAGACACTATGTATCTTCTCTCGGCTCTGAAGAGTTCTTCACATAAGCAATTACAGGAGATTGGACTCCCTGATTTTGATCATGAGCCGCATCTTGTGCCACAATAATAGGTACTCCCTTATCCTCCTCTGCTTGGCCTAGAACCTCTGTTGCATTCCTTGGCTTTGAGGAGCATTTTACATCTG